>NC_090235.1:19198490-19498490 GCF_024489055.1 Chanodichthys erythropterus
TTTTTTCTTAATAAAAATAAAGCTGAAATATGGGACTGTCCCGGGAAAAACGTCACACTATTTATTTTGCGTCAGGTCAAAGGATTCTCTTCCGCCGTAAATCAACTTGCGTGTTCTGCGTACGTCCGTCTGCCAGAAGGTAGTTGTTTGAATTTGTAAAGTTGTAAATATGGATATTTTTCTTATAAAAACGTATCGCTTCCCTTCAGAAGGCCTTTATTAACCCACTGGAGTCTTATGGATTACTTTTTTAATGGATGGATGCATTATTTTTGTTTTCAAAACACAGCCCCCCCATTCACAACCATTATAAACCTTGGAGAACTAAGGATAATTTTTTTAAATATATCACCGATTGTGTTCGTCTGAAAGAAGATAGTCATGTACACCTAGAATGGCTTGAGGATGAGTAAATCATGGGGTGATTTCCATTTTTGGGTGAACTATCACTTTAATATTTGACGACTATTTTATGTTTGAAATATTCAGCAACCGACCGTAATATCCAGTGATGCAAACTACTCAACTTTTTTTTTTTTTATTCCAAAGACAAATGCTATTGTTTGTACAGAGATTGCATTTTTTACATTTTCAACGGTCCCACTTTATATTAAGTGGCCTTAACTACTATGTACTTACATTTAAATTAATAATTTCATACAATGCACTTATTGTGCACATACATGTTTTTACATTGTACTTATATTTTAAAAACACCTGCATGTAATTACATATGTAATTATTTTCTGTAATTACATTTATAATTACTCTGTTGACCCATCCCTTAACCCTTAGCTCGACCCTTAAACCTACCCATACCACCAAAACTTTCCCTAACCTTACCCATATCCCACCTCAATAGCAGCAAAAGTGTTTTGCAATTCAATATGAACCCAATAAGTACATTGTACTTATTTTTTGATGTAAGTACATAGTAGTTAAAGCCACTTAATATAAAGTGGGACCGATAAAAATAATATAAAAAAAATAACAATAGTGATACAGCAAAATTAAAATAGATAATAATAATGCAATAGTTAAATGACAATGTTAATATACAAATATAAAAAAGGAAGAAAAGAAAATATAATAATAATCCAAAAAATTTTAAATGCTATTATTCACTTAATATGACATGATTAATGTAATTCATAACTAAATGTGACGAGACAAGAAACGTTTTGACATATGAGAAATAAGAAATAAAATACTAATTTTAATTATTTACAAATAGTTTCAGTTGATTACTTAACAACTACAATAGACCTGGAAATTTAATTGTACTGTTCTTATTTCATTTTCATTATTCCCCTTAAATCCCTTTTAATATTTAAATCCTTAAAAAAATAAAATAAAAAAATAACCCCCCAAAAAACAATGTCCAAGACGTGGTTACGGCCTTGCATGAACGTGTACAAAAAGGTGTGGTGAATCAGAGCCTTCTTTCATGTAGTTATAGAAACAGAAAGTACTTCAACTACATAATTGAAAACAATGAGCATATTTGAACAGGCTGTCCTGTGTGACCTAAATGATGTATGGAATGAAAACCCACACTTACCTTAGACATTGATTCTCTCAATCATTTCTCATCTCACTCTCAAACTGCATGTTTCCATGGCAATCTTTAGCCAGGCAGTTTGTTACCTGAAAGAGAGAAAGAGAGAGTCGAGAGAGGGTGAAAGCGAGAGAGAGAACGACATACGTCAGGTCAGAATCAATGCACTCAAATGCATATGTAACATACTGTATCAGCTGATCTAAATAAACTCTATGGCATCATGCATTTTTCTTTTTAGGTGTCTTGTAGTAGCATATATCAAAATCACTCAAAGCTCTTAATGGCTGAGTTTTAAACTAGCAAACATAAGGATGGTTTTCCGCGTCAGGTTGTGTTTGTGTTGTTGTCTCACAGCATGCACGAGCTGTTGTTTATGTGATGTATATGTGTGTGTCTCTCTTGTTTTTCTCTCCCCTCCCTTTCTTTAATAATTGAGCTGGTTCTGTCTCTTGTTAGAGTCGGCTCGTTACCGAGAGACACAGAAACCAGTCAGGTACACAGAACCCTAGTTACTCGCTCTCGCGCCGACTCCATCCTCGCTCGCAAGTTCTCTGTGTGTCTCCGTGTCTCACACACATACTGATGCGGATAAACTTAGCAGCCTGAAACAGAATGCCTCCCCCTTCCTCCCTAGACTGAGGAACTAGGGGTCAGAGGTGAAAATCTCTCCAAAAGAAAAAAACAGCTACAGCCAGCCAGCGGGGAATGAAAAAGTGGATGATGGAAGAGAGTGAAGCCGTGTTTTCCTGCTAAGTATGTGCAGTGCGAGATATACTAGCTGTGGCCAAGGTCAGCTATGTCTCTCAGCTCTGCCAATCAGAGGTTTCCAGCTGTTGTGGGAAACCAAGCTTCCTTTACAGAATAAAAGTTGCCATGGAGACCAGCGCTATAAGACTCTCTGACAGGTGGACACACGCACAGACGGTCCCCCACTCCCTATTCAACCTAGAGCTTGCCTAACGTTCACAAAGACATTTGCGAGCTGAACATATACATATAGAAACTATATAATCCATTCCATTGTTAGAAGAAATATCCTGTAATGCCACCATGTGCGTGTTTTGGGCAGAGCAACTCGCGTGTTTTGTTACGTTCCTGGCGTGTGCCATGAATAATCGCGCCTGTCACAACATAAACATCCTCGCGCCACCGTCGCGCGCACAGCGCGAGCCGAAAGACTTGCGCCAACGCGCCACTGCATTGCTCATCACTTCCCAGTCAAACAGCAGAGGAGATTAGTTTAATACTAATAAATAAATAACTACTTAATTGGCATGTCATGCCAATGCTGCGTAAATAGATTTAATACTGTATATTGAAATCATTTTATTTTATTATGACAATTTTATTTTGTACTTATGCTTTGGCATCTTTAATGTTGTATGTAAAACAAGCATTCCAATAATGCACTTCGTAATTAAAAATTGAGAGACACAGAAAGGCTGAATAATTAGCCAGACTAATCAAAAGTGCAGTCATTGGCGAGCTCCAGGCAGGCGCGCGCGGCTGCTGTCGTCTCCCCATAATAATCACCCAACGCATCAGACGCTCATACATGCTGTCAGTCAACAGCCACTTATGATCACTCATCAGTATTCCATAGCACATTTATGTTTGCCTTGTGTATTAGGGACACATGCACGCTTCCCCCATCAATTATCTTTCATTTATACCAATAGTTTCATATATAAAAACATATATTGTGCACACAATTTTATTGCACAAATAAAGAAATATTTAATATTGGCAATCTACAGCTGTCTGATCGATGTGGGTGAGTGTAATCTATGTATATATGGAGTGTGCGCGCGCTCGTGTGTGTGCGCGAGTGACCTATCGCGAGCTCAATGAATGGCAGCGATGAGGTTAATAAAAATTCCTTCAATAGAAAACACAAACCCTCGTGAAATGCGGCGCGGCGCAGGGGAAGACTATGCAAATTTTGGCTGTGAAGCCAGACGCGCGCACTCACCGGGAGGCGACGAGCTCCGCTGCTGCAGCTGTGGTGCTGCGCTCCTCACGCGCTCATCAGGCGTCTCGCGACTGGATCACAGAACGTTCGGTGACATGCAACATCTTAAAAGCAGAAGAAAAACAAAACTATGTATGAATGTCGGGGGTTTTGGTCATCTCGGTCCTCTTCTGTCATGCGACGCCAAACAGTCTGTTCAGCATCTGGTTTTTCTTAAAAAAAGAAAAAGAAATAAAAAAAGAAAACAGAAATAAAATCGCAGGGAGAACAAGAGAAAACTGGCGTGTTTTTGTCACCGCGTCGGATAAAAAAAAACTCAAATTGTAGTAAGAGAGTACCGCAGTTTGTCACAGGAGCGCCCCGGGAGTGCAGCGAGCGCGAGAAATTGGAATGAGCGCCGTTCTGCGCCGTTTCTCGCCCTCTGCAAACCAACTCGGAGGAATCTAGTCAGAGAGGGCTGTAGACGTGCCTTGTCGATGGGGGCATCCGGGCCTCCGTAGATTCTTGTGTCTAGATTTTTTTCTCCTCCTCTGGAGGACTCTGGGAACTGAAGTTCTGCTCGTCGTGACTTCATTCATTCTCTCTCTCTCTCTCTCTCTCTCTCAGTGTGTGTGTGTGGATTGCATCAAATACTCAGACAGCGCGACGGGCTCTGTAGAAATGCAATTAGATCTGCCTACGTGACACAAAGGCATTTTTGAGATTCATATGCAGATTTTATGTAGGTGCGCAGAAGTGATCTTTTGCCCCAAATGAGAGGTGACATTAACTTAGCACTCATATGTGTGTTTAAAGTGAGTTTGTGTTATGCTTGAAAGGATATAGTTCACCTAAAATGAACATTCTGCCATAATTCATGACGTACCAAAACCTGTATGGGTTAAAAACAACCCAAGTTGGGTTGAAAATGGACAAACCCAGTGATTGGGTTGTTTTAACCCAGCGTTAAATTGGGTTAAATGTTTGCCCAACCTGCTGGGTAGTTTTATTTAACTCAACTGTTGTTTAAAAATGACTGTATTGCTTGCTTAAAATGAACCTAAAGTATGTTGGAAATTAACATTTAGCCTATGTTAATATAATAATTAAACAATAAACATTTATTAAGTTGGTTGGAAATTAAAAATCAGACACATAATTACTAGAGGCAACAATAATAATCAAAAGGTGAACATTTATTATGAATATATTATTAATATATTTATTATATATATATATATATATATATATATATATATATATATATATATATATATATATATATATATATATATATATACACACATTAACAGAATATTATTAACATATATTATTAATATAAGTTAATTAATATAATTAATTATTAATTAATTAATTAATTATATTATAAATACACTCTAAAAAATGCTGGGTTAAAAACAACCCAAGTTGGGTTGAAAATGGACAAACCCAGCAGTTGGGTTAAATGTTTGCCCAACCTGCTGGGTAGTTTTATTTAACCCAACTATTATTTAAAAATTGCTATATGGCTAGCTTAAAATGAACCCAAAATAGTTTGGAAATTAAAAACCAGATGCAACTAGAGACAACAGACTAAAGGTGAATGTTTATTAATAAGCTTTAATATCTTATTAATATAAATTTAATAGTTTAATAGTTTATTAATATAAATGTATTAATAAGCAATTTAATAAATGTTTATTGTTTAATAATTATTCATTGAACATTAATAAATGTTCATTTCCAACATACTTTGGGTTAATTTTAATTAAGCAATACAGTAATTTTTAAACAATAGTTGAGTTAAATAAAACTACCAGCAGGTTGGGCAAACATTTAACCCAACCGCTGGGTTAAAACAACCCAATTGCTGGGTTTGTCCATTTTCAACCCAACTTGGGTTGTTTTTAACCCAGCATTTTTTAGAGTGTATAATTAATTAATATATAATACAATATAATAAATGTTTATTGTTTATTTATTATTCATTAAACATATTAATAAATGTTAATTACATTTTGGGTTCATTTTAAGCAAGCAATACAGTACTTTTAAACAATAGTTGAAATAAATAAAACTTTTAACCCAACCATTTTCAACCCAACTTGGGTTATTTTTAACCCAACATTTTTTAGTGTAGGTTTTTATAAATCCTAATGCATGTACTGGAAATGGTGCACACACTTTTAAAATCCCTTTTTGAGATTCTACATCCATCAACCTAAAAATACTGGGTTAAAAACAACCCAAGTTGGGTAGACAATGGACAGACCCAGTGGTTGGGTTAAATGTTTGACCAACGTGCTGGGCAGTTTCATTTAATTCATCTATTGTTTAAAAATGACTATATGCCTGGCTTAAAATCAACCTAAAATTGGTTAGAAATTAAAAATCAGACACATAATTACCAGAGGCAACAATAATAATCAAAAGGTGAACATTTATTAATAAGCATAAATGTTTATTGTTTAATTATTATTCATTAAATATATTAATAAATGTTTATTTCCAAAATACTTTGGGTTCATTTTAAGCAATAAATACATTAATTTATAAACAATAGATGAGTTAAATAAAACTACCCAGCAGGTTGGGTCAAAACAACCCAAGCACTGAGTTTGTCCATTTTCAACCCAACTTGGGTTGTTTTTTGTTTTTTTTTTAGAGCGTAAGATAGTCAGTATAAAGGGATAGAAACTGAACATAGTCAATTATACAAACAAGCCTTTCTATAGAGACTTAAAAACTGAGGAAGTCTTAAAGGGATAGTTCACCCAAAAATGAATCACAACAGCCTCATGTTGTTTCAAACCTGTATGGCTTTCTTTCTTCCACAGAACACCAGCAGAGAAGTCAAAATGACAGACTGATTCACTCTCGCCTTAAAGGTGCAATGAAAGTGAACAATGAGGCTGCTGTCTCTAACATTACGCCCAACGTCTTCTTTTGTGTTTCACAGAGGATAGTAAGGTTTGGAACAACATGAGGTGATTCATCTATCTCTTTAAAAACTGAACGATGTCCTGAACACAGTATATAACGTCCTTGATATGAACTGTGGGCTGTGAATAATATATTGGCTAAATCAGACATTGTCAAAGATCACAGTCCAATAGATTCTCAGCTCTGCTCTCCAGTAATCACATTTTCCTCTAATTTTCCTCCATGGTCCAAGCTCTTTCAGCATTCCCTTTACAATTGGACTTGGAGAAATGTATAGCTATATTATTTGGCTGTTATAATACAGGCTGCTCTAACATCGCACTGTGTGACTAATCACAGTTTTATTTGATTGCATTGATACAGTTGTGCCGGTCCTACAGAGAGCTTCTTTGTTGTTCTGATTATAGCATTATACTGGCTCACACACAATTATTTTAATGAACAGGTTAGGCAAAATGAGCTTTATATTATGTAGAAAAAGTAAAAATATTAATCTTTGTACTTTACCATAAAATGGGGGCAAAGTCTAAATGCATCTGTGTGCAAAATTCTCACACACACAAAAAGGAGAAAAGTAAATCAATTCTGGAAGAAGTGTTTACTTAATAGATAAAGAATAAAAACAGCCTGAAATCTAAAACCACAGATTGCAAAAACAAATTCTGCCCAAGAGAAAGTCAACCTACATTAATCTGCATATCTGAAGCCCCTCTATCAATATTCCTTTTGTTGTTACATCTGATTTTTATAAACAGGGACAAATGCTGAAACGTGCAAGTAATTTATCATCAACACACACACATCCCCAGGCCTGCAGAGAAACACTCAGCCCTGCTGCAGCAAAATGTAGATGCAACAAGCTGTTTAATTTATAAATGTAAAAATCAAATCTGCAGCAAGAACAAAGTGCCAGCTCAGTGCAGGTACGGAATGTACCATCATGACTACAAACCCCAGCAGGATAATTAATAAACCAATACAGCATACTAAAAACCCTGCACTCCTCCCAGTCTTCACATTATGGTTCTTCTGCCATCTTGTGGACAGCAAATGAATGCAAGCTGAGCGTTTGTTTGTGTTTATGAAATAGAGCTGCACGATTCTTGATAAAACGAGAACACAACTGAGGTTCTGACAAAATGTTAATTGCAGCAGTCTATTTACAAATATTTAATTAATTTAAATTATTTTTAAAAAGAATGCTTCAAAGACTCTATAATACCCCTAAGATGTAATATATGGCAACAGAATGCGTCTGTGAAGTTTCAGCTCAAAATCCCCCACAGATCATTTATTATAGCTTGTCAAATTTGCCTCTATTTGGGTGTGAGCAAAAACACGCCATTTTTGTGTGTGTCCCTTTAAATGCAAATGAGCTGGGCCGCTTTCCAGAAGAGGGCGGAGCTTTAACAGCTCAACAACAACAAAGCTGGAGAATCTCACACAGCCAAAATGACAACGGTGTTCAGCCTTACATTGTTCAAACCGGAGTCGACACTGATGGAGAGACTCAGGAAGAAGTTACAACTTTTAGACGTTTCTGAATGGTTAGTGGATAAATTGATGTAGTTGCTGTGGAGTTGATTCTACTCATCCACTAGCATGTGCCGTCATGTTCATCTTTTGTGCAAATCCAGTGTTGAATTGACCCTCGTTTGTGGCGTAAAATGAACAACACTCTACTACAACAACTCTTCCTCTCCTCTAAAGCAGCCCAACATGGCCCCGCCCCCTTTGTTGCGTGTTCCTGGGGGCGGGGTTTATGTAAATTGTAGGGTTAGTGATGTCACTAACCTTGGAAGAATCTAGTTGTAGTCCCTACCAGCCATTTGTTGTAGTCCTTAAAAAGCGATTTCTGTAAAAGAAAATATCTCTCTTTGCATTGAAATTTGAGCGTCGTAATTCAGTAGATGTTTATGCTCTAACAGCAACATTACACACTAACTAAAATTAAAAAAGTGAAATCATAATCAAGGACACCTTTTAGACTTATTACATTATGAATCAATGTTTTTTAAAATAAACTCTTGAATGGATGATTCAATGAAAAATCAATTCAGTCACTTGCCGCTACGGTAAATTCAAAAGGTGACACCATAGAAACTATAATTGTATGATCATTTGAATTGTTTCATACTACCTACTGTATAATGTGAATTCAGGTTGATTGGGAAGCTTTTTTCCAGTCATCTCAATGGCAGAAAGTATCCCACAGAGGCTTCTGAGCCGGCATTTAGGTGTCTTTTTTAATGCTGCTCAGAGGTGGCATATGCATTTACACTTATTTCAACTGTATACTTTGATACTAGTGGCTGAGGTGAGTCAGAGCAGGCATAATTTGGTCTGGCTTTTATGCAGCATTGTGTCCATACACAGAATTTTGAAGCCTTAACTGTACTGTATAAGGAAGCATGTAGAGACAGCAAATTGGTGTTATTTAGGAATAAGAGCAAGTGGGTGTTTGAATCAAGATCTTTTAACCATCAATACTGCAGCTGTAATGTGAAAGCATCCTGCAAAAGTGTGAGTGTGGACATTGAGGAGTAAAAGAAACATGTTAGACACATGGGTTCAGTTCAGTAAGCTCAGTATAATAAAATGCACGAACATTACATAACTGTAATACACATTCTTCAGAGTTACAGTAGAATATCACTGACCCTGAATAGAGGAACAGGTTTGATATCCACTTAAATTATAAACCAAATCACAGAGATATGATGTAAAGTACAGTGTAAAAATCCAGGAAACAAAACAATAAAAACAGTAGTTTTTCTTCTCATTTTAAAGGACAGCTCTGAAGGAAGTCTTTTTGAATGCCAACATCAATATTGTGTCTTTAAAGTCACCATAAAACAACAGAATTGCTCTCTAACAAGATAATACAAGACTGTTAGCTGCAAAATTAAACAAAAAGGATTATTATAAAGCAATAACATGACTGGCTAAATGAACACGGCCTAGAGAAACAAACACAAGAGCACTTCAAACTGTTTTGATCAGCTGCGTCTTGAGATGAACACACAAGATTTCATTTATGGCCTCTGCATATTGCATTCAATTTGCTTTGCAATTTTTTTTGCCAAAAAAAAAAAAAAAAAAGACTGAATTGCTACATTCAAAAATGCACATTCGGGAGCTGGAAGAGCTTTCTTTGTGATTGGAGTATAGACCTGCATGTCACATTCATCACAAAACACACCTCCGACCAGACAGGTGTGTGAAAATCTCAGTTATCCGGATTTCCAGTAGAGATTTTCTATTTTATATCAGAGCAAAATGACCAGAATAACTCATTAGAAATGACTTGAATATGACAAAACTCAAATACAGTGGTGGATACAGTGAAACAGGCAGGTATTAATATGATTAAATAGATAATTATTTGCTATTGCCTAAACAAAGAGATGGAATAAGGTGTATTAATATGCTTAAAAGTTAAAGAACCAACATTAACATCGTTTTATTTCTTCAAAAAAGTGACCCAATCTTGCAGTATCTTGGAAAGCATTTTCAGTTTGAAGCTCTCAAGCTAAAGCACAAGATCAGAAATTGCACTAAAGCACGTTCAGAGCCTGTGATTGAGGATCCGTGGATCAGTTTATGGAGGTATGGTGATAGAAAGTAAAGGCAATTGCATCTTTCCTGAAGGATATATTGAACTAATGCACATATGCGTCTATCACAGGTTCTCTCCAGGCTGGTACTGGGGTTCAGTAGCAGTAAAGTAGTCCTCCAGGAAGCTCTGCAGGTACTCAAAGGTGTGCCTCTCGTCCGGATCCTTCCTCCAGCACTGCAGCATCAGCTCGTGCAGAGACGCCGGGCAGCCCTGTGGAACCGGCATTCGATACCCACGCTCCACCTGTTCCAGCACCTCTCTGTTGTTCATCCCTACACAAATTCAAACAAATAAATATATATTAGTTTGCGATTTTTATTATAAGAATAACTTGCTGCGTCCTGATTCGCCTACTTAAAATACGCCCTAAATGTGTACTCTTCTTGTGAAGAAAAAGTACATACATTTGAGTGTGTAGCAGGTAACAATAACAGTACAGTGTAACGGTAAAGACTTTTATAATAAACTTTTGGTTAGACTTTATTTCGATAGTCCACTTTAGACATTGTACTCACAATAAGTAACTTTGCAACTGCATGTCAACCAACTCTCACTAGAGTATTAGTACACTGTTAGGTTTGGGTTAGTAAAATAAGTTGACATGTAATTAAACGGTTACTTATATAGTCTGTAATACACATTCTTCAGAGTTACAGTAGAATATCACTGACCCTGAATAGAAGAACAGGTTTGATATCCAACTAGGTTATAAACCAAATCACAGAGATATGATGTAAAATACAGTGTAAAAATCCAGGAAACAAAACAGTAGTTTTTTTTCTCATTTTAAAGGACAGCTCTGAAGGAAGTCTTTTTGAATGCCAACATCAATATTGTGTCTTTAAAGTCACCATAAAACAACAGAATTGCTCTTTAATAAGACGAGACTGTCAGCTTCAAAATTAAACAAAAAGGATTATTATAAAGCAATTATTAAATTGCTTTAATTAAACGGTTACTTATATAGTCAGTGGAATGTCTGTTGGGAGCATCGAAATAAATTGTTAGCAGAAAATACTACAGAGTGGGTAACAATATTGTAAGAAACACAATTGTGAATTTAAAGTTCAAATTCTTTAAATGCGACCTATAATGCCTCTTTTTACAAGATGTAATATCAGTCTCTGGTGTCCCCAGAATGTGTTTGTGAAGTTTCAGCTCAAAATCCCCCACAGATCATTTATTATTTCTTGTCAAATTTGACCCCTATTTGGGTGTGAGCAAAAACACGCTGTTTTTGTGTGTGTTCCTTTAAATGCAAATGAGCTGCTGCTCTTCCCGCCCCCTTTCCAGAAGAGGGCGGAGCTTTAACAGCTCAACAACAACAAAGCTGGAGAATCTCACGCAGCCAAAATGAGGATTGTCAGTAACGGTGTTCAGCCTTACATTGTTCAAACCGGAGTCGACACTGATGGAGAGACTTTACAACTTTTAGACGTTTCTGAATGGTTAGTGGATAAATTGATGTAGTTGCTGTGGAGTTGATTCAACTCATCCACTAGCGTGTGCCGTCATGTTCATCTTTTGTGCAAAACCCGTATGGACGCCCACTATACATAGTGCACCTGTTTGCCAATGGTTTATGTTTATGATGATTGCTATCAAATGCTGTGAATAATCTAATATTTTTTTCAAAATATAGCTTGGACAGAAAAGCTCCTTTTTTAGCAATCGAGCTTGCCAGGGTCAACTTGCAGGGTATCCGAGCTAACGAGACTCTAAATAGTGTTCTGAGCTCGTCTGTGCGGCCAATGACTGAACAGTTAGCATGCTTTGCTCGAACTTTTGCCATGGCCTTAGAACTGGGAAAACAAAATGGTGGCGCCGTGGGTCAAAACGTGCAGATTAAGGGGCGTTAATATTATAATAATATCCCCTTCCTACGCCACAAGAGGAGTGAAATCTGAGCGTCTGGTTTTTTCACATGCTTGCAGAGAAAGGATTGCTAAAACAAAGTTACTGGGATGTCCTTTTTCACATTTTCTGGGTTGGTAGATGCACCGGGGACCCGATTATAGCACTTAAACATGGAAAAAGTCAGATTTTCATTATACAGCAAAGTTTACAGCATTTGTGAAAATTCCCAATTGTTCATTTACTATTATTTTAGCTCATTCTGCCAGTGTACAAAAGAAAAAAGATAATCGGCAACAGCCAGTGTGTGTATAGAAGAATAGCCATAGTGGTTTAGAGACGTGACGCACCTGGGTAAGGCACTCTGCCCTTGGTGATGAGCTCAGTCAACAGGATACCAAAAGACCACACATCTGATTTGATGGTAAATTTACCATAAAGAGCAGCCTCTGGGGCGGTCCACTTTATCGGAAACTTTGCTCCTATAATATGAGGATCGAGACAATCAGTTCAGCACACATTTAATAATGCTTTATAAAGATTACAGATTAAATGGAAAGTGTTGAACAAAATGACATGAGATGAGATGCAGCAGCCCAGAATCGAGAAATGAGTATTAGAATAAAATGAGCTGGAATGATATTGAGTAGAGGCCAAGAAAGAGATAAATAACATTTGATGGTATCAAGGATGAAACTCTGGTAGATTAAAGGGATAGTTCACCCAAAAATGAAAATGTGATGTTTATCTGCTTACCCCCAGTGCATCCAAGATGTAGGTGACTTTTTTTCTTCAGTCGAACGCAAATTATGATTTTTAACTGCAACCGCTGCCGTCTGTCAGTCAAATAATAGCAGTAGATGGGAACTTCAACTATAACAGTAAATAAAACTTGCTTAGACAAATCAAAATTAAACCCTGCGGCTCGTGACGGCACATTGATGTCCTAAGACACGAAACGATCGGTTTGTGCGAGAAACTGAACATTATTTATATAATTTTTACCTCTAATACACCACTATGTCCAACTTCGTTCAGCTTCCTGTTAGTGAGGTCAAAAAACGCGTTGTGATGACGGAAGTGATGTCTCGCCCATATACTTCAATGAGTGTGAGACATCACTTCCGTTGTCAGAGCGCGATCAGACCTCACTAACCGGAAGCTGAACGAAGTTGGACATAGTGGTGTATTAGAGGTAAAAATTATATAAATAATGTTCAGTTTCTCACACAAACCGATCGTTTCGTGTCTTAGGACATCAATGTGCCGTCACGAGCCGCAGGGTTTAATTTGGATTTGTCTATGGAAGTTTTTCGGCTCTTATTGTTCAAGTTCCCAATCACTGCTATTATTTGACTGACAGACGGTTGCAGTTAAAAATCATAATTTGCGTTCGACTGAAGTAAAAAAGTCATCTACATCTTGGATGCCCTGGGGGTAAGCAGATAAACATCAAATTTTCATTTTTGGTTGAACTATCCCTTTAAGATCAAGTTTAGGTCATAGACTGTCAGTGACCTTGTCTAGCTGTGTACTCATTGTCCTCAATGAGTCTAGCCAGCCCAAAGTCTGCAATCTTACAGACCAGACCGTCTCCAACCAGGATATTGGCAGCTCGCAGGTCTCTGTGGATGTAGTTCATCCGCTCAATATAGGCCATGCCTGCAGCAATCTAGAAGAAGCAAAGCACTTTCATTACAATACTTAAGAAGTGAGATTGATATTAGTTTTAGGGTGTGTTCACACTTGTAGATCAGTTCTCTTGCTTCTTTTGGTCCAGATCAAAATAAATAAAATGATACATTTAGTCCTGGTTTGCTTAGCGTTCACACTGTCATTTTTAACACCGATCCTAAAGACACAAAACAAAAAAAGGGCTTTATGACGTATAATTTGCTACCGAACATCCAAAACAATGCTGTGCACTGGGCTTAATGCGCTTGTTATATGTGTATACATATGAGAGTATTATTTTTCGTTTCATTTTTTGAGGCATCTTATTTTTTCTGTTCAAAGGTTTGAGGGTGATTGGCCCTGTACAGAATGACTGCAGTATCTGGGTGTGCATTTCATGGTAATACTCTATTAAACATCTATTAAAGCTTGATATGTTACCATTTATAGGAAAGAGAAATATAAAGAACAATTCTGGCAATGCTCAAGAGTCATTCATTCGAGAATCACACTACATACAGTGGCATGAAAAAGTATGTGAACCACTTGCAGAATCTGTGAAAATGTGAATAATTTTAATAAAATAAGTGAGATCATACAAAATGCATGTTATTTTTTGTTTAGTACTGTCCTGAGTAAGATATTTTACATAAAAAATGTTTGCATTTAGACAAAACAATAGCTGAATTTATTAAAATAACCCCATTCATAAGTTTGTGAACCATTGATTCTTAATACTGTGTGTGGTCACCTGATGATCCACGACTGTTTTTGTGTTTTGTGATGGTTGTTCATGAGTCTCTTGTTTGTCCTGAGCAGTTAAACTGAGCTCTGTTCTTCAGAAAAATCCTCCAGCTCCTGCAGATTCATCAGTTTTCAAGCATTTTTGCATATTTGAACCCTTTCCAGCAGTGGCTGGATGATTTTGAGATTCATCTTTTCACACTGAGGACAACTGAGGGACTCAAACTCAACTATTAAAAAAAGGTTCAAACATTCACTGATGCTCCAGAAGGAAACACGATGCATTAAGAGCCGAGGGGTGAAAACTTTTGAACAGGATGAAGATGTCACAATTTTTTATTTTGTTTAAATATCATTGTTTTTCATTTAGTACTGCCATTCAGAACCAACAGAAGATACTTGCATGTTTCCCGGCAGAAAAATTAAGTAGAATTTACCTTGATATTTGAATTCAAAAGTTTTCACACCTCGGCACTTAATGCATCGTGTTTCCTTCTGGAGCATCAGTGAATGTTTGAACCTTTTTTTAATAGTTGAGTTTGAGTCCCTCGGTTGTCCTCAGTGTGAAAAGATGAATCTCAAAATCATAGTCACTGCTGGAAAGGGTTCGAATATGCAGAAAAATCCTTGAAAACTGATGAATCTGCAGGAGCTGGAGGATTTTTCTGAAGAACAGAGCTCAGTTTAACTGCTCAGGACAAACAAGAGACTCATGAACAACCATCACAAAACATAAAAACAGTCGTGGATCATCACGTGACCACACACAGTATTGAGAATCAATGGTTCACAAACTTATGAATGGGGTTATTTTAATAAATTCAGCTATTGTTTTGTCTCATGAACTAAATGCAAACATCAGGACTTTAACCAGCAGATGTCTTCAGCATGCTATGTTTCGAGAGAATAGCTAGTGTAATCGATCTGATCTAACAGTGAATTTAGCTGACAAAGTCAATATAGTGGAATAAAAACAATGCCTAGTCTTTCTCAACTTCAAAGGAAGCAAGACAATGTTGTTGAAACTAGCGCTGGATACCTGAGGTCATTTTTTATGTTACACTGTTTGTTAGCCTGGCTTAATGATCTCATCGTTAATATTTCTCACCGTTTATTCTGAGGGTATGACCAATTGTTTTCCATATATCCAATTTTCTTTAAAGTAGTAAAAGAGGGGTTGACGTGTCAAACAGTGGTGGCTTTTTCTGGACCTCGGTGATTAACTATGATTAACTACGATTAAAATGTGCGAGTCCTTAAATTAGAATTGATTCTGATTGGTTGTCAGTGTTTAATTGTTTAACAGCTGGAGAAAAATCGTTCTGAAAGTGATCCGTTATAGATGTGGTGTGGACAGTGCTGTTCTTTTATATTTAGAAAAATTTTTTAGTACTACATCTTTATCGTTATCTTTAAAGTTATCGTTCTTAGTGTGAACGCGTCTTCAGACTACAGGTCACTTTGTATTTTTTTGATGCACAAAACAGAACATCGGCTTATACGGTTCACTGTTGTGCACTTGTGAAATAGATGCACATTTTTAAAAAACGCTAATGGAAGTGAAAATCATTCGGGTCTGTTTTTTATTGATATAACCTGTTCAAAATAAGAACATTTAACACTAAGTTGCTTCAGAAAGACTGTTCCAGTAATGGATAACAAGTGTTTGGTAGATATTGGTTGACTAAGAAGCCTTACCTGGGCCGCCATGTCCACGAGTTGAGGCAATTTTAAATTCCTGCCATCTCCATCTTTCAAGAAGTCCAACAAACTTCCTAAACCACAGAAGCATCAAACCAAAATGTTTATGTACATTTATACACTGCAAAAAATGCTGTTCTTACTTAGAGTTTTTGTCTTTCTAGTCAAAATATCTTAAAGTTCTTAAATCAAGAAGCATTTTCTTCACAAGTATAAATTATTTTCTTGTTTTTAGGAAAAATGAGTCAAAATTAAGTGAGTTTTTCCTTAAAACAAGCAAAATAATCTTATTTCAAACCAAAAATAAGATATATAATCTTGTTTTCAATTTGGATTAAGATTATTTTGCTTACCCCATTGGCAGATTATTTTGCTTGTTTTAAGGAAAAACTCACTTAATTTTGACTTATTTTTCTTAAAAACAAGAAAATAATTTATAATTGTCAAGAAAATGCTTCTTGATTTAAGAACTTTAAGATATTTTGACTAGAAACAAGACAAAAACTCTAAGTAAGAACATCATTTTTTGCAGGGTATATACTAATATATATATATAATTTTTTGTAATATTTATATAATATAAAATTATCGTTCAAAAGTTGGGGGTCAATAAGATTTTTTTTAAAGAAATTAATACTTTCAGCAAGGATGCTTAAAATCAATCAAAAGTGACACACTGAAGACATTTATAAAATAATTCGATTTTAAATAAATACTGTTGCTTTGAACCTTCTATTAATCATAGAACCCTGGAAAATATTAAGCAGCACAGCTGTTTTCAACATTGATAATAATCAGAAATGTTTCTTGAGTTGAAGTAGCAGCTGAAATTGGGAAAATAATAGGGAAGGAGTTGGAATTTTCATTCATTACACTGTACCTAGGAAAAATACCTGAAACACTTTTAAACAGAGATAAACACTTATTAAAAATACTCTTAGCAAGTAGTCGGAAGGCCATAACACGTAAATGGTTGCAGATTGATCCTCCAACAAGAGATCAGTGAATGTAAATTGTAAACAATATATATATTGTATGGAGAGACTTACATTTTTGTTAGAATTAATTTGGAGAAATGTATTAAGTATTGGCACAAATGGATTGTGTACACAGACCATTGAGTATGTGTGAGATATTGCATGCCAAAGAGTGCATGGAAATTGTATTGTCTTGACTTTGTAATGCCTATGATGATCCCTTGTTCTTTGTTTCCAATAAAAAAAAGTAAAAATCAAATCATCATATTAGAATGATTTCTGAAGGATCATGTGACACTGAAGACTGGAGTAATGATGCTGAAAATTCAGCTTTGATCACAGGAATAAAATAAATTTTTAAATATATTCACATAGAAAACAGTTATTTTAAATTGTAACAATACTAAACATTTATTAACTTAACATTTTTATCAAACAAATGCAACCATGGTGACTTCTTTCAAAAACCGACCTCAAAATTTTGAACGGTAGTGCATATAAACATTTTGGCCGTGCGTTCTCTCAGAAAACACTCATAACTGTATATACCTTGAGTCATGAACTCAGTGATGATGTAGATGGGCTCCTCAGACACCACAGCATACAGCTGTACCAGTTTATCATGCCGGAGCCTCTTCATGATCTGGGCCTCGTCCAGGAAGGCCTCCGGAGACATGGTGCCTGGCTTCAGGGTTTTGACTGCAACTTTAGTTGTGCCATTCCACATGCCTACACACAGAAATGGTGTCAGGCACAGTCGGAAGAATTGTTTGGAAATGGCAATGTTTAGGGGATGAGAGAAGGGGTAGGGAGAAACAGATGTAGAGGCATCTGGGAATACGGCCACACACCAAAGCAACAGGAAGCTGGGATTACTGCAGACAACTGTATACTCTGCTACTGGAAAAGAGCTGAACTTTTTTTTTTTTTTTTACTTTCTTTTTAAATTATGCAATGTTTGGCGAATGTGCTGTTGCATTTTTAATGTCACAATAAACATCGACACAGTGCTAAAATGCTATTGGGGTTTAGCTGACGTAGTGCATTTGAGGATTAGCTGACAGTTCAGAACCATGGACTGATGCTTGGCAAAGCAGGGTCAATCACAGCATTTGTTCAGCATTGTGAATCGCCCACAAAAGGACACCTTTCCATGTTCTCTTGTCATTTTAACTGGACTGAAATAGTGTGCATGGAAAAATGTGCTAAAGAAGGCTGATGCATCCTTTGGGAACACTGGGTGTAGCTTTAGCAAATGCTGACATGGACATTGACACTGTCATATCCCTCTCACCCATCCAGACGTCGCCAAAACAACCCTGACCCAACTTCCTGTTGAGCTGCAGCGTTTCCCGGGCGATCTCCCAGGCGTCCCGCCCTAAACCCAATGTTTGGGGCGTGGAATTTGGACAGGCTTTAGTCAAGTAGCAACATAGCCCATCATTACTACCTGTTAAGAGTGTTGAAAGAGAGAAAGAGGGAGGGGGGGATGGAAAAGGAGGGAAACAGGATGGCATGCAATGTTAGAAGGACCAGAAAGAGAGAAAACAAAAACAGCACAGCCTTACGTTATTTCCCTGACATCCATTCTTGCATTTACAGAGTGCCTCGCAAATTGTTTTATGTGACTTTCTTTCTTCTATTGGAACGTAAAAATAGATTTTTTGAGAAATGTCTCTGTGGTAACCAAAACTGTTTGCTTACTGACATTACTTTGTGTTTCGCAGAAGAAAGAAAAATCATTCAGGTTTGGTAGGACATGGGGGTTTTGAGTAAATTATTTTTATTTTTGGGTGAACTCGCTCTTTAAAGGTACAATATGTAACTTTTTTGTTGAAAACTAACAAAATTTGTCAATGCATCAGCAGTCCTTCTTCCAAAATGTGTTTTTTTTTGTCTTACCCTGATTCATTTATGGTATGGAAGCTTGTTTCTGCCAGTAAATAGAAAAAATAAAAAAAGGTAGTTGCAAGTTTTTATCTCACAATTCTGACTTTTTTTCTCAGAATTGCAAGTTTATATCTTGTAATTCTGACTTTTTTCTCAGAATTGCAAGTTTATATCTTGTAATTCTGACTTTTTTCTCAGAATTGCGAGTTTATATCTTGTAATTCTGACTTTTTTCTCAAAATTGCGAGTTTATATCTTGTAATTCTGACTTTTTTCTCAAAATTTCGAGTTTATATCTTGTAATTCTGACTTTTTTCTCAGAATTGCGAGTTTATATCTTGTAATTCTGACTTTTTTCTCAGAATTGCGAGTTTATATCTTGTAATTCTGACTTTTTTCTCAAAATTGCGAGTTTATATCTTGTAATTCTGACTTTTTTCTCAAAATTGCGAGTTTATATCTTGTAATTCTGACTTTTTTCTCAAAATTGCGAGTTTATATCTTGTAATTCTGACTTTTTTCTCAAAATTTCGAGTTTATATCTTGTAATTCTGACTTTTTTCTCAGAATTGCGAGTTTATATCTTGTAATTCTGACTTTTTTCTCAGAATTGCGAGTTTATATCTTGTAATTTTGACTTTTTTCTCAAAATTGCGAGTTTATATCTTGTAATTCTGACTTTTTTCTCAGAATTCTGAGTTTATATATCACAATTCTAACTTTATAACATGCAATTGTGAGTTATAATGTCAGAATTGTGAGATATAAACTCCCAATTCTGAGAAAAAACATCAGTCTTTTTTTCCCTTACAACTGGACATTATAACAGAGCAACTTTTCTCTGTTTACGGATCTGATGAGACATGCACGAGCAAGTGATG
Source organism: Chanodichthys erythropterus (assembly GCF_024489055.1). NCBI lineage: Eukaryota > Metazoa > Chordata > Actinopteri > Cypriniformes > Xenocyprididae > Chanodichthys > Chanodichthys erythropterus. The sequence continues at coordinate 19,218,286 of NC_090235.1, forward strand.
TGCGAAGTTTCCTGCCAAAACCATCCCGACAGGTCTAAAATATATTCCCTTATAACAGGCGTACCATAGTATGGAAGCTTGTTTCTGCCATGAAAAAATAAAAATAAAAAAGGTTATTGCAACTTTTTATTTCACAATTCAGACTTTTTTTTCTCGCAATTGCAAAATATAAACTCACATTTGCAAGTTATAATGTCAGAATTGAGATATAAATTCGCAATTCTGAGAAAAAAGTCAGAATTATGAGATATAAAGTCAGAATTGTGTGATAAAAACATATAAAGTCGGAATTGCAGCATATAAACTCGTAATTGCCTGTTATAATGTCCAATTGTGAAGGGGAAAAGACTGACGCTTTTTCTCAGAATTCAGAGTTTATATATCACAATTCTAACTTTATATCATGCAATTGTGAGTTATAATGTCAGAATTGTGAGATATAAACTCCCAATTCTGAGAAAAAACTGTCTTTTTTCCCCCTTACAATTGGACATTATAACGGAGCAACCTTTCTCTGTTTACGGATCTGATGAGACATGCACGAGCAAGTGATGTGCAAAGTATCCCGCGAAAACCATCCAGACAGGTCTAAAATATATTCACTTGTTTCCGCCATGAAAAAATAAAAAAGGTTATTGCAACTTTTTATCTCACAATTCAGACTTTTTTTCTCAGAATTGCAAAATATAAACTCACATTTGCAAGTTATAATGTCAGAATTGAGATATAAATTCGCAATTCTGAGAATAAAGTCAGAATTACAACATATAAACTCGTAATTGCCTGTTATAATATCCAATTGTGAAGGGGAAAAGACTGGCACTTTTTCTCAGAATTGCAAGTTTATATCTCAATTCTGACTTTATAACTCGCAATTCTGAGAAAAAAAGTATTTTGTCCCTAACAATTGGACATTATAACATGCAATCACGAGTTTATATCTCACAATTCTGACTTTATAACTCGCAATTGTGAGTTTATATTTTGCAATTCTGAGAAAAAGTCAGAATTGTGAGCTATAAACTCGTAATTCTGAGAAAAAAAGTCTGAATTGTGAGATAAAAAGTTAAAGCCTGTTATAAGTGAATATATTTTAGACCTGTTGGGATGGTTTTCGTGGGAAACTGTGTACATCCCTTGTCAGATCCGTAAACAGAGAAACGTTGCTCTGGCTACTTTGGCGTGTGTATGGTGTGGGAGTGGCATAGGTTTGCAAGCAAGAAAGGTTGACAGGGAGCCTGTTTATTAATTTTATTATTAGGTATTTTATTAAGGTATTTTATTGAAGAGATAATGTAGCTCTCTAACAGAAGTCATCGTAAAGCATCTAATGTGAAGTCTCATTTCATCTGTGCTGGAACATAAAGGAAGTATTGTGTCTATTAATGGGTAAAGCTACAGTAACGTCTTCAGCTAGTCAGCTTTCCATCTAAACTGGTTATATCTCTTAAACCTAGTAGTGAATGATTTATAAACAGCAGGATAACCATATTCATCCGCAGTCACCGAAGCACAACCAAAACAACGTTCTTCCGCAAAATACACGCAGTTTTGTTTTTTAACTGCAAGAGGGCCAAAGCTACATAATGTACCTTTAAAAGAAATGTAATATTTTTACAAGGCACTGTACCACGGGCAGGGTGAGCAAGGTTGTGCGAGGTTTGTTCCCTTTCTCCTGCAACATGTTCCCATGCTTTTTGTGGTTCCTACCCATCCACACTTCACCAAACTGGCCATTGCCCAGTTTCTTAATGAGCTGAAGTGACTCCCTGGGAATCTCCCAAACATCCTTAGTCTTCACTGACAGGTCAGCCAGCTTAGGCATGCCCCGCCTACAGCTGCCAATCAAACGGCAGCACAGCCCTGCTGCACGTTCTGGAAGAACAGCGTACGGAAAAAAGAAAGACATGGATAGAAACGAGAGGAGACAGAAATGCAACACAAGCAGGCGATATAATAAAAACATTTACAAATACACAAATCACATTAAAGGTGCCCTAGAACTTTTTTTCACAAGATGTAATATAAGTCTAAGGTGTCTCCTGAATGTGTCTGTGAAGTTTCAGCTCAAAATACCCCATAGATTTTTTTTAATAAATTTTTTTAACTGCCTATTTTGGGGCATAATTAGAAATGAGCCGATTCAGGGTGTGTGGCCCTTTAAATCTCATGCTCCACGCCCCAAAAGCTCACGCTTGCCTTAAACAACATAAAAAAAGTTCAAACAGCTAATATAACCCTCAAAATGGATTTTAACTTTAACCACATTTAACAGTACATTAGCAACATGCTAATGAAACATTTAGAAAGACAATTTACAAATATCACTAAAAATATCATGATATCATGGATCATGTCAGTTATTATCGCTCCATCTGCCATTTTTCGCTGTTGTTCTTGCTTGCTTACCTAGTCTGATGATTCAGCTGTGCACAGATCCAGATGTTAATACTGGCTGCCCTTGTGTAATGCCTTGAACATGAGCTGGCATATGCAAATATTGGGGGCGTACATATTAATGATCCCGACTGTTACGTAACGTTACGTTATGTTGAGATTCGCCTGTTCTTCTGAGGTCTTTTAAACAAATGAGATTTATATAAGAAGGAGGAAACAATGGAGTTTGAAACTCACTGTATGTCATTTCCATGTACTGAACTCTTGTTATTTAACTATGCCAAGATAAATTCAATGTTTTAATCTAGGGCACCTTTAAAGAAGGAATCACAAGCACATTTATGCATGAAAAACCTGTATGATACATGTTCACTCAGCAGAGGGCGCCAGAGCTCACTGACAGCCAGTGGAGGCAGCATAAGTCAGAATAGAGTTAATTAAACTAATAGTATAAACTATTCTCTAATGTAATATAACTATTATTATAGTAGAAATACCTTAATAGATGAATAAGCTAATGAAGTAACATTAATTTGTGATAGTGTTTCTACTGTCTCACTTCAGTTACACACTACTGCTCAACAGTTTGGGGTCAATGAGATTTTTTAAATATTTTTATAAATTTTTTGATATTGTGAAATATTATTACAACTTAAAATTACTGTTTTCTACGTAAATATATTGCAAAATGTAATTTATTCCAGTGACGCACAGCTGAACTTTTGTCACATGATTAAACATCACATGATATGATTGCATTTTGTCAATACTATTATTTTTAAGAAATATATTTCTTCTTATTATAACCAATTTTGAACTGATTCATATTTTGTGTATTTATTTGAATTAGAAAATGTTTATTAAACAAAGTGAAAAACTCTTTATTGTCAATTTAATGCATCCTTGTTAAATAAAAAAATCTTACTGACCCAAAAAAATGTTGAGTGTTTGATCCAACTCATTAGCAAGCAAACAGTAGTAATACAGTTTATTTCAATAAAAGAAGCAATCTGGTAACATTTGTATTAGTAAAAGCGGGACTATTTCAAAATGTAGAGCACAAACTCAGGAAAATGTGCTCAGCATGTAAACTGAAAGTAAATTTTCTGTGGTAATTGGTGGTTTGCCCCATATCTGGAGTTAGGTGGTCTAATTTCAGTTTTACTGCTGAAGTAATCCGTCTGAGAAGAACCGCTGTATGTTCATGAGAGCTTACATGTGGGTGTGTGCAAGTGACTGTAGATTCAACAATAACAGTGAAACAGGAAGGCTGATAGCACAAAACTGACAGGTTGAGTAGGACGATCACTAACAGAAACAGATACAAAAAATGATGCACTCAGTCGAAGCAGAGAAGTCATTTGGACACTAAGAGGAAATGAAAATGGGCAAAGATAAACTGACCTGCTGATAACTTTTTTTGCAGTAAATATCAACACATTTGGAGCCAATAAACAATGCTTCCTTCTGAAGAAAGTCTTTAATATCAGACAGGATCTTTAAAGGCGTCTTATTATGCTTTTTCACATTTCTTTAGTGTGTAATGTTGCTGTCTTAAAGAAACGGAAACTAAAGGGTGAAAACAGGTGCTGCAACAATGTAAATTATATTTAAAAAAAGGCTTTTTTAACATTTAATGATGTATTCTAGTACAGTATAAAACGTATAAATGAGCATTTATTAAAATATGCTCTCATGGATGTTGTTGAAATCACAGTATGTTAAGGGTGTGTGAAGTGTTGCACCGACCTTTATAATGGTCCACCAGCTGCGGGACGGTATCAAACTGTGTCCTTGTTGTGATGTAATAACCGCCATTGTCAAGCTTCCTAATTTTATAGTGCTTGACATGATCGCCCTTCGCATCATCCCAGTCTCTGATGGACAAAGAGTACGCTCCTAAAAAAAGAGGTGAAAAGATGCACATTTACAAAGGCTTAAACACCATTCTGCTTTTAAATTGGTTGTTGAGATGAATTAATTGGATATCAAACAAATTTTTAATAATAAAATTAATAAAAAGAATGAATAAATCTCTCTCTTTTCATAACTGCATTGGCGTTTATGTATCGTCATGTTATTAAAATGACATCCACTGTATGGAACACCATTATTATACTGGATCTCATCAGATTTTTCCATTTTCCCTCAGATGTTTCCTTTCTTTGTACATTTTGAATGGTGCATTAAGAGAAGTGACGTATGCAAGATGTTTTTCAATGAACCAAATTAGGCTATCGAAATTAAAGGTGCTAAAGAGGATGTTTTGTTTTATACATTTTTGCAATATTACTTGAAACTGTCTTTACTAACTGATAAAAGACTATTTATTAGGTGCACTGAAAGGAATAAAATTAATATACATCATCTGTGCACGAGGTAGGGCCTTAAAAACATCAGCCAATCGTTTACGCGATCATCGATTGATATTCTTACGCATGCGCTCATTTCAAAGACTCAGCCTTTGGTTTCTCAGTCGACGAAAAGATCCTCTTTAGCACCTTTAATGCATGAGATTAAATTGTAAAAATTACTGTTAACATGTTTATTTGAATATTTTGAAATATGATGATTGCTATTTTATAATGGCATTCACTGTAAATAGAGAAATGTGAGATGAGACAAATATGTCCTGCTCTAAGGGGGACTCGAACCCGGGTCCGCTGGCATGGGAGTCGGGCTCTCTAACAAGAAGGTTCAATTTATTGAAAATAAAAATAGAAATCTTTTATAACATTATAAATGTCTTCTGTCACTTTTGATCAATTTAATGCGCCCTTGCTGAATAAAAGTACTAATAAACGTACTGACCCCAAACTTTTGATTTGTAGCGTAAATGCACATTTATTTTCCTACTCACACAAATATTTTATTGTTAACTGTTTAATATTAGATTAATCACAGTTCTACATAATATCAAAATATTACATATAATTTGACAACCTTAATTTTAAAGTATTAATAGTCCTTAGTGAAAATGAAATGTAAATATACAGTATGTATTGCTAAATTTAAAATGCTTTTACCTTTCGTTGTCTCGCTCTCACGTATTAAGAATGTCCCTCTTTGGTTATTTTGTGCCAGCAACTGTCGTTCGGCATCCTTCCGGCCCATCTTCCCAAAATACCACCTGCATTGATCCAAAAAATGTATATTTTAAAACTTGCATATAATGTGATTGTGAATTCGTGAAAGGGCATGTTTATGTGTAACTCACTCCTCAGCTTGTATGGAGTCCACAGGGGCCACATAATTACTGGGAATGTATCCAGTGTTCCCTGTGTCCAGAGAGCGAGCCTCCCACCAGTCACCCTCGCTGTAGAGCGGCAGGGGACAGAGAGAGAGATATCAGAAAGATGAGGAGAAAGGAAATGAGATAGAAAGAGAACGACAGAGAGAGAAGCGACGGGTAAAAAAAGGAAGATGGTTAGTTTTTGTGGTCAAAAAAGACTGAGAATCAAACAGCTTTAAACGTACGTGTTGTTGATAATATGGAACTTTTCTCCTTTCTGGAAGCTCAGGTCATCCTCTGTACGGGCATCATAGTCATAGAGGGCTAAAAAGAGCGTTACGCCTCCTCCTGAACAAACGCGCAAACATTTGTTTTCAGTAAGGGAAGTAATGCTGTTCTCGTTATGAATGACTGAACACACACTTTTACACACCTGTGATGGCGGCTGGGCGGGACGAGGGAGCAGGCATTAGGTTTGAAAAATCATTAAAGTTCGGGATCATCCCCGTCCCGGGGTTAAAAGTTGGATCGGGGATGTATCGGGAGGGATCTGATGCATGGGTCCCATTGCCTGTGTCACACGAGTTGGGATTCGACACAGCTTTACTGGCCTTCCTCTGCTTACAGCAAGCACAGCCCATAATATTCGATATTTTCAAAGCACACAGCTCATCACCCTGGAAACAGAGTTTCTTCCCATAGAAACAAGAAAAAGAGGAATTAATTTGATACAGTAGTATCTGGTAAGTCATTTGATATCTAATGCAATGACCTTTATTTTTAAGGTGTGACTAAGTTACTAAGTTTGGACTGCACCATTGGGATTTTTCTGATGAAAATGATTTAAAAAAAGCTCCAAGTTTGTGGTGCTTGTTTGAACGGCTGTGAAATTTGGTCAAACAGTTTGTGATTATCTATCAATATGACTCTAGTAATAATACTAATAATACATAATAATTATTAATGATCATAATAATCATCATATTTGTTATTATTAGTAGAAATACAATTATTATATATTATATTTAATAGATATTATAATAATTATTATTAATATATTATTTAATTTAATAATAATCATTATTAATGTATATCATATAATAAATATAATATAAAATAATTTTACTACTAATAATAAAAATAATAATTAGTAGTAAAAAATGTATATATTATGTATAATTATTATATGAAATAATAATTTTACTAAATAAAAATATTATATAAATTTAAAAAATACTATTGTAATCCTGTTATATTGCACTGTAAATAATATAAGTTTATATTAAATAATAATAATGATTATTACTATATTAAATAATAATATTCTTATTATATACAATAAATATAATAACTGTATTACTAATAAAATAATAATAAATTATTATTATTGATAATAATCTTCATAATTGTTTTTATTATTGGTAATAAAATTATATATTATATTTATCATATTATATATAATGATAATTATTATATTAAATAATAATAATAAATAAAAACTATTAAATAAAATAATAAAAATTACTATTGTAATACTGTTATATTGCACTGTAAATAATATTAGTTTATTATTCTTATTATATATAATACATATAATAACTGTATTACTAATAAAATAATAATAAATATTAATTATTATTTTTATTGATAATAATCATAATTGTTTTATTATTAGTATAATAAATAATAATAAATAAAAACTATTAAATAAAATAAAATAAATTAATAAAAATTACTATTGTAATACTGTTATATTGCACTGTAAATAATATTAGTTTATTATTCTTATTATATATAATACATATAATAACTGTATTACTAATAAAATAAATATTAATTATTATTATTATTGATAATAATCATCATAATTGTTTTTATTATTAGTAATAAAATTATATATTATATTATATTTATCATATTATATATAATAATTATTATATTAAATAATAATCAATAAAATATTAAATACAAATATTATTATTATTATAATAAATAATATTAAATAAAAATATAACTATATATATATATATAAATATAACTAGTTATATTGCACTGTAAATAATATTAGTTTTAAATATTTACAATTTATTTTACAGTACAACTGTACAATTACAATGCTAATATTTTTGGCTTTCTTAATTCCTTTGCTATTAAACGTTAAACCATTGATCTTTTATTTGAGTCGAAACCACAGAGAGACAGCTTCTCTTTTGTTGACAATAGCAGGTTTATAAATGCTTCTCATTTCAAGTTTGTGAAGATGAGCGACCTAAAAAACGCAGCATTTACTGTGAAACGAGACGCTGAAAACACTGGATGTTTGCGTGTAAAAGAACACAGTGCCGCACAAAAAAGCAGCGCATGTATTTATTTCATTAAACTGCAGCCTTTGCGATTAGATAACAGCACGTTAATCGTGAAGCCCTAGCTTAAGTGTTCAGACTGATTTTGGTTTCTGTATGATGAAGATGTTTGTGACATGAGTGTGTCCATGTTAAGACGTTTTTCTCTGTTCCCCTCAGTGGTCAGGATGTAAATGTAATAAATGAACTGTGTAACTCAACGGGAGGTTTGCTTCTCACCAGATCCTCAGATCAGCTTTCCATACACACCATCATCCTGGGGAGAAAAACAGAGAGAGCAAGATGCAAATATAAGTAACCGATAGAAAGAAAGTGAAATGATTTCATTTTTTGTGACTTAACACTTTTTTTTGCGCTACTTCCTCTTTCTTTCCTGTCTAGAGAAAAGGAAGTTCTCTGTTAAAATTCCCCCTGAAAATGTACGTGTGTGCGCAATGTCCACTCTTTGACTCTATAAAGCTATGTCCTGTATTTCTATCTGACTGACCATCAGTGGATCAACAGGATGCCAGTTTTGCGAGCGTTTCCCGTCCGGCCCACTAAAGCCTCCCCCTCATTTCCTGTCGAGAGGGGAGAGGGTCCAGCTGCAGAGGGGCAACACATTCACAGCACATACCGCTCCACCCCTCCCTTCTTTCTGCCACATGAAAATATTCCAAACTTACTCTAAGATACACGTAAACATCCCAACTGAAGATTTCACAGAGCGGACACACACTTGCAAAAGCGACAAAGTCGCCACGCTTACCACATCAACAATCCTCACAAGCTTTTCTTTACAATAGGTGTGTATCGTTTTGCTGGAGAAAACAATACAGTCCACCACCCATGCTTATTGTTTCCATTTTTATCATGTCTCTTCAGGAATTTCCCATGAATATTGCTCCATTCACATCTTCAGCCTAACTATATGCAGAATTACAACAAATAAATTATAAGAAACAATTAAGAGCACGTCAAATAAAAACAAAGGCTCGAGCTCATATTTCTTCTTTTCTGTTCAGATAATCACATGTAATCTGATTTACGCTGATGTAATGGATTGCAAAAGTTGAATTGAATTAGTTGGAAAGGCCTGAACAAATAATGGTCTTATCAAACAGCAAACAACACAAAGGAGAGCTGAATAATAATAGTGAATAAAAGCAAATGTGTAAATGGAAAGCAGACTGTCTATATATTTTTCTTCAGGTTTCGAGAACTGGAAATGAGAAAAGAGGAAAGTGTCTGACATTGCATTGAGTGCAGGAAAAAATTATAACATGCTAAGCATTTTAATCTTCCATTAGTTGAGTTAAGTAAAACTACCCAAACATTTAACCCAACAGTTGGGTTAAAACAACCCAATCGCTGGGTTTGTCCATTTTCAACCCAACTTGGGTTGTTTTTAACCCAGCATTTTTTAGAATGTAGACATGAACTTAATGGTGAACACTTTTGCACTTTGTTTAGATTGGTCTACTTTCTGCTGATAATAACTCTTTTTGCTCTTTCAGAGATCAGGAGACCTAATGAAGTTCTAATTTATATTTAAAATAATTAAAATATCTTTTATTAACTAACATTGATATTTAATCAATGTGGCCTCTTCTAAAATTAAAAAATAAAAACACAAATGAGAGTATAAGAGTATAAAGCTATAACATGTGCATTGCCACTTGAAAACTGAAAATTGCCACTTGAAAGAATTGTATATTCAAATCTCTGACATTCAGGTTTATATTTGGTTTAGTTGCTTTGTTCGAATGGAGTTTGATATTACACCTCACTCGTCCCGTCCTCAGAGATCTCTTTTCACATTGTACTTTTTGGCCTGAATTATGGTATGTTTGCACCATCAACCTTTGTACAATCTCAGACAAAATGTGCAAAACAGTCACTTTATACCTTATTTACCCCTAAAAGCTTCATAGTAGTACATTAAAGGTACATTTTACTACTTCACGGTACTAATATGCTTTTTTTAGCAGTAGATAAAGCACAAAGTAGTTCTTTAAGGGCACTGCATGACAAGTTGTTGTACCTCCAAGGTTACAATTTTCACACATTTTTTCTGACTAATGAGTACTAGTGGTGGCCATTTACCACAGTATCTAGCTAAAGGTTTTAGAGAACTCGTAGTTGAAGTATTTCTGTCTTTGTCTCCACACCACAAACTATGCAAACAGAATGACATTTGCCTTTATCTGCCATAGGTGCATTGTGAGAGATGTGTAGATTGTGACCTGCTCTCAGTGGCAGAGATAAGCAGCCATGAGAAATGCATAATGCTATAATAAGTGTGACCGCAACCAACCAAAAAAATAAAAAATAAAATGCAAACTCTGGCTGCATCTGAAATCGCATCCTTCCCTATTATATAGCAGGCGAAAAACAGTATGTGTCAAAATAAGTATGTCCGAATTCATAAAAGAGTAGGCAAAAAATACCCGGACCTACTAAAGTGTGCATACGATGGACACTTTACTATCCCATGAGGACACTGGGGAGGATTTGTGAATGGCAGTGAAGCGACGCAACTGACGCTTGTAGGTCACATGATAAGGGCAACATGGCGAATGTAACACATCTGGATTACATTCATACTATACAGAACATACTTTTTAGCGGTCGTGAAGTAATTACTTATTCAAAATAAGTACCTACTCAAGAGAGTATGCAATTTCTGATGCTATCATCCGGATAGCCTTCATGCTATCAATTAGCCTTTCGCCGAGCCCCGCCCCCCTTAGTTACTGTTGCTTTGTCTGACAAGCCGTGGCGCTGCCACTCCACACGCAGTGAAAAATACATCGCGGAACAAAGAGGAGACCACACATCGACAGACAAGACAGAGCAGGTTACTTATGATATTAAACAAAGTCCCAGCTTTCAAACCGTGTAGTTATTAAAGAAATTCAAACAATAAAAACCGTTTTGTTGCTCTTTAATGTGTCGTGACTATGGTCGTGACAGATTGCTGTAGATCCTCAGCTCAACCGCTCGTAAAAAACGATCATCTCTTCCTATTAGTCCATGAACATGAGGATGAATGTTGTTTCAAACGCGGAAAGACGTCAATACACACCATTTTTCAAGTTTAACTCCACCGAGGTTAATCTTTTAACTACTGGCTGCTTTGTCGGACAAAATGGCGGATGAGGCGTTCTGATTGGTTAGATCGCTTGTCAATCAAACTCCCGGCGAAAGGTCAATTGGCTAGCGGTTCACTTCCGCAAGTCAAATCACTTTCATTCCAATTGGAAACTAGTGCATGAACCATTCCAAGGTTTGATCATGTGAACCAAACATTTTAAACATTCCATTGGGATGCTACTAGAAACAAGCGTTGGAAAACCGCTTTAAAATTTGCAATGTTTAAGTCCCCCTGTGGTGAAAATCATCAAAAAACAACAAAAAATGTCTATGTGGTGTTTTTAATATGCTTTACGACAAACCATGTGCAATATGGCGGGTGTATGATGTATATTGCGATGTTATGATGAACTATATGTCTTTCTCCACTGACGTTCTGAGTTGTTCAAAGAGTATCTAAGGAACATGGTTTGTGTAATATTAGCAACACATTATTAGCTGTTTGATAACGTAGTCAAGCAAAAGGCTAATTATATTAATTACAGTTATCTGTCTGATATTGTAAAAAGTGATGCTATTGTGCAGCGTTTACCTCAGTAAGTTGACCGAGTGGATCTCGTCTGAGCTCGTGCAAGTGAGTGGAGGCGGGGCTAATTAGCATATTCATAGATCCCTGTATACTAAATGAAGAGTTACATTCAAGCTATTTTAAGGCATTAAGACATTTTTTTCACAGGAATGTTTTTTAGCTTTTAGTATGAATATGTTAGTCTTAAAGGGATAGTTCACCCAAAAATGAAAATTTGATGTTTATCTGCTTACTCCCAGGGCATCCAAGATGTAGAGGACTTTTTTTCTTCAGTCGAACGCAAATTACGATTTTTAACTGCAACCGCTGCCGTCTGTCAGTCAAATAATAGCAGTGATTGGGAACTTGAACAATAAGAGTCGAAAAAACTTCCATAGACAAATTCAAATTAAAACCTGCGGCGCGTGACGACACATTGATGTCCTAAGACACGAAACGATCGGTTTGTGCGAGAAACTGAACATTATTTATATAATTTTTACCTCTAATACACCACTATGTCCAACTGCGTTCAGCTTCCGGCTAGTGAGGTCTGATCGCGCTCTGACAACGGAAGTGATGTCTCGTGTCATTGAAGTATATGGGCGAGACATCACTTCCGTCATCACAACGCGTTTTTTGACCTCACTAACAGGAAGCTGAACGAAGTTGGACATAGTGGTGTATTAGAGGTAAAAATTATATAAATAATGTTCGGTTTCTCGCACAAACCGATCGTTTCGTGTCTTAGGACATCAATGTGCCGTCACGAGCCGCAGGGTTTAATTTGGATTTGTCTAAGCAAGTTTTATTTACTGTTATAGTTGAAGTTCCCATCTACTGCTATTATTTGACTGACAGACGGCAGCGGTTGCAGTTAAAAATCATAATTTGCGTTCGACTGAAGAAAAAAGTCACCTACATCTTGGATGCACTGGGGGTAAGCAGATAAACATCAAATTTTCAATTTTCAACTATCCCTTTAAGGTTATGAATAAGCTGGTGTGTTACAAAACAATGATAAAATTGGCATTTAGGAGATATAAGCATTCAAAACTTACAGTCTCTCACTTCCGCTAAAATAGTTCACGGATTTTCATCAAATCTTCTGCCCAATCAAATTCTCTCTAGAATCTGAAGTCCCGCCCCCTCCTACACTATAAACAGACGCTGCAGCTGAAATTGGTAATTTGTTCACACATTTACTAGTTTCTATATGGTGATTGTCACATATATAGAGGATAGGGAATGATTTAGACAGTGTAAATATGCTTTCCATTGATGCGAATGAAGTCCGTTTTCGTGTTAGACATGAGGGCACAGACCGGATCAAATGCATATGTGTCGTCGCAGACCATAAAACATTCGGACACATTTGAATTATACAAACAATACTATATTTTAAAGAAATATGGAGGAGAATCGGTTAGAAATTATGAGGAACATTGGGATTTATGAGCTCTGAACTTCTAGCGGAGACTCATTTCTTCGAATATCTGAGAATGAGAAGACTTTGAGAAGCAAAAGTCTCAATTTGCTCTCAGTGCTGGTTAGGAGAACAGTTACGATATAAAAGAGGAAGAAACATTTCTCTTCTCTTTGCTCTCACATTTTAACAGACGAGTAGAGACGAGTCTACTTTCAGTGTTTAAAAATATTCTAAACCAGAAGACACGGAGACCACACTTTTTTCTAAAAGAGTTTTGACATGCATGCACGATGAGAGTTAGCACCACCTCTAACACATCAACTAACAAAATGTAATAAAAATGTCTTGTTATCCCACATTGCTGAAAAATGAGGGCCTTTAAAACCTTTTAAAAGATTTTTTAATATTATGCATCAAAATTATTTTCGATAAATGCATGGTGTACAGTAACTACACAAACTATACAATGAAATTAATATGACGGATCAAACAAAAAGAGTCATTTTGACTTGGAAAATTGAACAATGTCAAAGCACCCAGGGCTTCACACTGACAAGCTCAATGTGTCAAAATGTGTCCTCACCAACCGTAGCATTTACAGCTGTGACGATAAGAGGAAGTTGCAATTGAGGGTTTGAGGGCTTTACCAACAGCAAATGCAGAAGACCATCTAGTTTGCCAACAGAGCAAAGACCATAATCAGATCACAGCCGAAACAAACCTCACATGCATGCAATTAGGTCGTGTGCTGAGCCTTATAGCACCTTTTTGGATTTTAGATGGAGTGAGATGCTTTAAGTTGGTGCAACATATTACTACGATTATATCTGTATGGGAAGGAAGATGGTGAGACGCTGTGGCCAGACAAAGATGTTCAGCAATAATGGAGGTCACTGTAAATTGTGAAATACACTGACACCTTGCAACATACTGGTACAAAGTTCAGTCAGGACACACCTTTCCTGTGAAGTTTTCAGTGGATAAGATAGCTGTGGCGAGAGGGAAAGCACAAACACACTAAACAAAAAAGCTGAAGTGTATGTGTTACTGCTGAAGTGATGCACAGTTCATCAGAAACACATTGGTTAACAGCTGATATTAGAGATTATTTATTCATATCAGTCGATATCAGATATTTCTAATGTTTTTTGCATTTAGATTGCTTTTTCTGTCACCAAACACGCCCATAAAGTTAATCATTACAAGCACTAATAATTTAAGAACACTGTTAAATACAATTTTTTTCATTTTTATACTGTGCATTATAATAATGTGATGCCTAAATTCACTTTTATTTTTTATTTTTTTTATTTTTAATGTATTTGGATGTTATATCAAAACATTTTAATATTGGCTGTTTATCTGCAATACAAGAAAATAAAAAGAATTGTCTTTTAATTTAACATACTTTGCTATGTTCTGTACTATGTTTGAGGTTACAAATTTAACAGCGTTGTGTACGTCTTCACACTCATTCGTTTCCTATTTTTTGAGTCTCATCTTTCTCTCTGTATTGCTTCCAAAGAAAGAAATATATATGTATATGCGAAACTAATACACTTTCAAGACTACTTGTTGGATATGAATGATACATATCATACAAAAAAAATTTTGACAAAATACATAAAGATATATCCATTTAATATATATACAGTAGTGGCCTAAAGTGATGTTCGAACTAGGAAAATTAACATCAGCCTTTTTCCAAATATTATTAAAAATTAGATTATGTAAGCATTTTGTGTAGTTGTGCATGGAGTCAATTATTTTACAGGTATTTGTGATAAATCAATAAAACCTGCCAAACTGTGCAGCTGTCATACAAAGAAATTATGAACACATGCAAAAACAAGAGAGAACCAATGAAATATTAATAGCTGATTATGTTGAATTCAACATGAGCTTTTTGTTTTTCTATGCCTTTTTTTTAGGATCCTCTTTTTCTGTAGCTGTAGTTTGCCAAATAATTTTATGAGAGAAATAGCTTAACCATGTTTAGTGCTTTGTTCTTCCTTCATGTTTAAAATATTTAAAAAATAGGAAATAATTTCCTTATATTTTGATGGTTTAATCCCCAATTCCAGTGCAGTGCCCCATTTTGAATGTCTCTCTCATCTGGCACGCTCAGTTGCGGGGTGGGTTTAATTCGACCATGTGTGTGCTGTGAAGTGGACGTACAGTAAAAGGGTATTTCGCCATTTTAAGGGAGATTCCAGTCCGAAGCATGTGTTTGTATGCGGCTGGTCACAGGTGTAAAGTGTGTGAGACACGACAGTTACAAGTCAATGATTACGGGCTTAAATGAGATAAAAAGACATGATACAAAAATTTTTATTTTTCATATTAAACATCAAAACATACATTTATCATTTAGTTTAGGGCTTTTGACAGATTAGATTCAGTCAAATCTATAATTAATAAATATGTATATATACATACAGTCCAGTCCAAAAGTTTGGAACCACTAAGATTTTTAATGTTTTTAAAAGAAGTTTCGCCTGCTCACCAAGGCTACATTTATTTAATTAAAAATACAGTAAAAACAGTAATATTGTGAAATATTATTACAATTTAAAATAACTGTTTTCTATTTAAATATATTTGACAAAGTAATTTATTCCTGTGATGCAAAGCTGAATTTTCAGCATCATTACTCCAGTCTTCAGTGTCACATGATCCTTCAGAAATCATTCTAATATGCTGATTTGCTGCTACACAGTTATTTTAAATTGTAATAATATTTCACAATATTACTGTTTTTTACTGTATTTAAATAAATGTAGCCTTGGTGAGCAGACAAAACTTCTTTTAAAAACATTAAAAATCTTAGTTGTTCCAAACTTTTGGACTGTACTGTATATACACATGTATATTGTATGGTCATTTATTTACAGAAGTACATTATGGCATCAAACCTTAACTTCTCTAATGCAAAACTTGAGTTTCGTCTGTGTTTGATGACATTGCAGGGTGTTGCGAATGATCACATTTTGTTAAGTGAAGTGAACTTCAACAGATATACGTGCTCAGGGAGTAGGGAGCAGTAAACACTGCGTAGGGACCCTGTTGATCGGGACGCACCCGAGTTCATGGAGCTCTCTTCTAACAAGCTGATGATCTGAATTAGGTGTGTCGCATAAGAGAGACATACCATGCATCCCAATGTGTATACTATCCACCCTAAATAGTATTGAATATTACTAATGTCACATGCTATTCAGGATGGATAGTATACACATTGAGACGCAGGCATACAAACTGTGCAGAGCATGGGAACCCCTGGTTTAACTGAACTTTTATAGGGTGTTTAAAAACAAACATCCGTTCCGGACGTCACTTTTGGACACTAGTGTACATAAAATTCTGTAGAATTTAATTCTAAAAAGAGTCATCACTAAAATTTGCAAGATCAGGATGAAATTTTAATTGGTGGACTCAACTGAACCCAGGCCTAATAAGTAAACTCGGGATGCGTCCGAAATCGCATACTTCCCTACTATGTAGTAAGCGAAAACGAAGTATGTCTGAATTCACAGCACTCATAAAAGAGTATGCAAAAAATACCCAGATGACTTTACTACTTATGAAGTGTGCATACTTTGGAAACTTTACTATCCCATGAGGCCACGGGAGAGGATTTGTGAATGGCACAACACTGGTAGGACAGTGTCAACATGGTGAATGTAGTACAGCACGTCCGGATTGCGTTCATACTAAACACACTCATATTATATAGAACATACTTTATTCAATCAAAATTAGTACGTACTCAAGAGAGTATGCGATTTAGGATGCAGCCTACACGATGACAACACAAAATGCTTTCCTTCTTTCTTTTCCTACAGCTCATTCTTTTCCCTTATCCCCCACTTCTCATACTCTCAGGCACAGGAAGTTCCCTCCCCCTCCAACAGGAAGTCTTGTGTGAGTGGAACTGGAATGATAGGACACCAGGAAACAAGTTGTCACACTGCAATCCTCTCTCTCATACACACACACATTCATGAAAACACCCACTGAACAAATAAACAATGCGAAAAGACACATTTGAGCCACTAGACGAATGCATAAAAGGTAAAAATGACAAAGAGAGAGAGAAAGGGCGTGAGAGGGAATACAATAGCAAAGTATGTCCTGGGAACATTAAGTCAGGTGTCACAAACACAGCCACTTCCTTTTTCCACATGATGTCAGTTTCCTCCAGAGTGAGATTCCACAAACAGGCCTTTCATGAACAGCCGGTATTTTATTCTAGGTGCCTTTGGAAAACAAAATACTCACTCACTTCTTTATAGTTTAAGAACGAAAGCAAAAAAAAACATGGTTTTTCATTTTCTTTTAAGTGAATCAAACAAACAAAATATAATTAATTTAGAAAACGTATCGTCATACGTGGAAACGACAGGCGACGCGTCGGTATTGAGCTGTTCACCAAAATGCTCAAATGCATAATCAGAGATTTTGACTTGGGTCACTTTTACCATTTGGCATTTTGGACAATTTCACCGGACAGCCGCACCCACTTCCTCCCATAGCGCCAGGGGAGAGAAGCCAGGAAGTGACCTTGTACAGAACAGGAAGTGATGAAGCCTATGGCCTAATCTAATCCTAGAGACATTCCATTCTGTTTTCCACTTTGATTGAACTAATCAAACCACATAATGCTTTAAATCGACAGTTTCATGATGATTCCCATCTCCACTCCAGAGTCTTTTCCATTTCTGCCAAACAAGGTGATTGATATATTCCTTGACAAAGTCAACCAATGAATACACAATGAGAAAAGACCAAGATAAAGTTAGGCAGCAGAGCAGATAATATATATATATAGATATAGATATCTCTGAAACCACAGCAGCAACTCATTTTTATGCTCTCATTATCTTGCCCTCCATCTTATTAAGCTCATTCACACAACTATACAAATATCTTCATGCAAACATTCAAAGATGAGTAAAGAAAGCAATGCAATTGCACAAAGAAACTTCAATGCACCTGCTCTCATCCAAACACATTTAAAGGTTTCAAATGATCTCAGCTCTCAGTTTTACCTTCTTCTTTGCCTTTCACTTGTATACAGACAGACAGTCATCAGACTCTCATGGGGAACTCACAGCTTCCACTATCTAAAACTATTGCAACTCTTGAACTTTATGTACAGATCAGTTTTGCAATGTTAACCTATGAACAATAAAACATAAATGCATCACTAAATAAGCATCTGTGAGCTGACACGAGTTTGTTTCTCATTTGTGAACCTGCCACTAAAAAATACTTTATTTCAAATCTGTTTCTTATTATCATAAGTATTTGTTAGTAAGCAAAGTTGATTCCTACCTTTATGAATCTCTAACACACTGACAGTGACAGAGGAGGGTCAGGCAGAGCGGTGTGAATTCATATGAGTGACAGACGCAAGAGTCCGTGCGGCGTTCAGCCGGCCGCGGATGCGCTCGCTCGAGTCGCGCGGTGTCCGGAAGGGCTGCTGAATTCTGCGCGCTCCCTGAGCCAAGCCAAGCGCGAGCCAACTCCGCCTCCTCTCAGCATAGAACTGCAGAATTCTACGTATTCAGATTATTTCCGGGAAATTATATTTGTTTGCTAAATGCTTCTTACTCTACTGAGGCTCTAACACCTAAATAGCTGGGCGGTAAAGTGTCATGACTCGTCTCGCATCGTTAACCGCTTGTCATTTGAGTCTGTTTTATAGAAGCTTCTAGTTGAAGTTGTCATGTTCTGAGAGAGAAAAAAAAGCGCTGGTAGTTGAGTGCAGCAAACATATTAATGCGATTAAATTGTATTTGTGTTGTAAACAGTACCCACGTTTACTAACTTGCCACCGGAAAACGTTTCTTGGCCGTTACCGACGGCTAGTGTCTGTTTCGTGGTAGTGCAGTTCTGGCTTAATTTAACACAAGGTGTTATTTTCCACGATTAGAGAACGACATATGACCTGAAACATTTTAAAAAGGTTTAACTTAAAGGATTAGTTCACTTTCAAATTAAAATTTCCTGATAATTTCCTTTCTTTGTTCAGTCGAAAAGAAATTAAGTTTTTTGATGAAAACATTCCAGGATTTTTCTCCTTATAGTGGACTTCAATGGACTCCAAACGGTTGAAGGTCAAAATTACAGTTTCAGTGCAGCTTCAAAGAGTTCTACGTGATCCCAGACGAGGAATAAGAGTCTTATCTAAAGAAACAATCACTAATTTTCTAAAAAAAAATTAAAATTATATATGTTTTAACCATAAATGCTCATCTTGAACTAGCTCTCTTCTTCTTCTCTATTAGAATTCTGGCAGTGTAGACATTGCTAAGTGTATTACTGCCCTCCACAGGTCAAAGTTTGAACTAAATGTTATATACTTGCACTAGCATATTGTATATGACAATTTAGTTCAAACTTTGACCTGTGGAGGACAGTACACTTAGCAGTGTCTACACTGCTGGAATTCAAATAGAGAAGAAGAAGAAGAAGAAGAGAGCTAGTTCAAGATGAGCATTTATTGTTAAAACTTATATAATTTAATTTTTTTTTTTTTTTTTAGAAAGTGAGTGATGGTTTCTCTAGAAAGTCTTATCTAGAGAAACCATCACTCACTTTCTAAAAAAAAAATTAAAATTATATAAGTTTTAACAATGGTTTCTCTAGATAAGACCCTTATTCCTCATCTGGGATCGTGTAGAACAATTTGAAGCTGCACTGAAACTGTAATTTTGACCTTCAACCTTTTGGAGTCCATTGAAGTCCACTATATGGAGAAAAATCCTGGAATGTTTTCATCAAAAACCTTCATTTCTTTTCGACTGAAGAAAGAAAGACATGATCATCTTGGATGACATGGGGGTGAGTAAATTATCAGGAAATTTTAATTTGAAAGTGAACTAATCCTTTAAAGGGATAGTTATCACCCAAAAATGAAAATTCTGTCATCATTTTGGCTACTCACCCTCAAGTTTTTCCATACAATGGAAGTCAGTCGGGTCCATCAAATGTTTGGTCACCCATATTCTTCAAAATATCTTCTTTTGTGCTCAGCAGAAGAAAGAAATGTGGTCACACTTTAGTTTACGGTCCAATTAACCATGACTTTTGCCTCAACAAACTCCTAATTGCTGCTTATTAATAGTTAGTAAGGTAGTTAAGTTTAGGTATTGGGTAGGATTATGGGACCTAGAATATGGTCATGCAGAATAAGGCATTAAAGGATTAGTTCACTTTAAAATAAAAATTACCCCAAGCTTTACTCACCCTCAAGACATCCTAGGTGTATATGACTTTCTTCTTTCTGATGAATACAATCTGAGTTATATATTAATAAATATCCTGATGCATCCAAGCTTTATAATGACAGTGAATGGGGACCAACGAGTATGAAGTGCATCCATTCATCATAAACATACTCCACACGGCTACGTCAGATACAGAACGGGAAATCGGTTTACTGATTTTTACTGATATTGTTGTTGCGTCACATCGCACTGTATCCAGTGTAGACAATATCACTGATTATAATGGGTTCTACTGTCTTATGACTATGTCCTGCACCTTCTGTATTCAACTTTGACGTAAGTTACGCTTTTTTTGTAAGGTGAATCAAAAGGCAGTCTGGAGGAAACTAGATATTTTACTTTATAAAGCCTAGAACACACCATGCCGACGCCGACGAACTAGTGGCGACGAAAGCAGACTACGGGGTTGGCTCACATCAACAGCGTCTGGGTCCAAAGTTGCCCTGACACACCAAACCGACGCTCGTCACCCAACGGCCAAGTAGCACGTCCGCTCTGCGCCTGCGTAACAAGAAATGCCTTTTTGTACCAGCAGGTGGCAGTAGCTGAACAGCCAATCAGAATGATCAGATGGCCCGACTGATCGACGAGCTCCTATGCCGATTCAACATGTCGAATCGGCCGGAAAAAAGCCGACGAGGACCAACTTCAGCCGACGTTGTGAGAAAACTTAATTGGCAGACAAACAAAAAGGTTTGTTTCAGCTGTAACTTGTTAAATATGGATATTTTTCTTACACAAACGCATCGCTTCGTTTCAGAAGGCCTTTATTAACCCCTGGAGCCGTGTGGAGTACATTTATGATGGAAGGATGTACTTTCTTGAGCTTCATAGTCGTTGGTCCCCATTCACTGCCATTATAAAGCTCGGATGCTTCAGGATATTTATTAATATTTATAACTCATATGTGTTCATCAGAAAGAAGAAAGTCATATACACCTAGGAGGATGGCTTGAGGGTGAGTAAAGCTTGGGGTAATTTTCATTTTAAAGTGAACTAATCCTTTAATATGTGCTTTATAATAACTAATAAAGAGCCAATATCATAGTATGCATGCTAAGCAACCAGTTAATAGCGAGAATTGAACCCAAATTAAAGTGTTACCAGAAACTCATACAGGTTTAGAACAACTTGAGGGTAAATAATGACTGAATTTTCAATTTTGAGTTAACTTAATGAATGTTCTTTTTTGCAACTTGATCAAATGTCTTAGTTTAAACGTGCCATTATAAAGACGTATGCAATTAAAATTCACAATCTTATTGTAAACAATGTTTGATGTTAATTTTGTGTTAGATAATAGTTTATCAAGCATATTTATAGGCTCTCATAAAAAAAAGCTTAAAAACAAATTAAATGAAATATGGCAAAAGAGTGAAATTTGCCTTATGCACATCATATACAAGCACATGAATCAAAACAGGAATGTCATAGTAAAATATTTTATTACACATAAAAATGCACAAATAACACCAACAAACAAAGTGTGCTTTTTTTTTCATCCAGTTTTGCTCACTTTAAATCAGCTCTCAATCTGAGAGAGAAATAGGCAGTTTTTAGTGTGAAACTTACATAAATATTCATCAAAACGCACACACAGAGAATACTGCAGCAGGGCAAAGACACATTCACAGTATAAGGAAAAAGACCACAACGAGGCGATTTACTCAAAGGACATGTGCAAAATTCGCTGCCTCCTAAATCCAATCATGATCCAGTAGCAGATGATCAACCAGCCCATAGAAGCCAAAAATATTGCAAAGAAGAGAGAAAATGACACAAAAAACTCTTGAGCCTTTGTGCTTTAAAGTGTGATTGTGTGCAATTTGTGTGCCAACACACGCTACAATCAGAGCATATTAGTGTATACAGGTCATCCTTGTTTTAATGCTCTTTGGAAAAGCTTGTGCGCATTAGGTCATGTAGCGTGTAATTGCTCTGAGAGCATAAAGTAAAGCTGCCTGCAGTCGCGCCTCCATCAGTAACAGGTTCACATGGACCTGCATAAAGAGATCAACACAAATGACACATTTAGGTAATGTACATGTATTTGTATTACCCTCAACTGATAAACCCACGTGTGAAGTTCAGGAGAAAAAGAGACTGTTATTGTGATGAAACTCATACCGCAACATGATTAACAAAACAAGCCACCAGCCACAACAAAAACTTGATGGCTATCTGATTTTATTTTTAAAAGGTTTTAAAACGTCAAAAAAAAAAAAGTTTAATCCTGAAGAGAACCACTAGAGGCCACTAACACATCACACCAATTGAATCAACTACAGTATTCAGAAAAATGACAAAAGAGCAAGCAAGCATATTAATTGAATTGCTTAAGCAAGTTAAACTTTTATGAACATGCTTGCTGACACTACCATCAACAAGAATTCTCACACATCTTGTACCTTTTCTGAGTGCCGAAACTGCCTCCAAAAAGAGAAGTACATTCTTGGTGTGGTTTTCTCTGGGTGACAAGCCACCGTCTTGACATACACTTTTAAACTGCGCTCCAACAGCTGGTTGACCCCCCCGTAATTGTAATCGTCATACCTGTGAATGCAAACATTGACATGCAGGTGCACACATTCACATTAGAACAATTTTAACAACCAAAATTATTGCATTTTATGGCTACACCCTTTTCCTGATAATGTGCAGTCCTTATATTTGATTTTTTCCTTCTTAAATTCTTATATAAACGTAACCCTAACTCACTTTTTGTTGTTTCTATGATGGTTGCATGACTGACCTGATGCCGTAGATACAGTGGATGTAATTCCAGATGGCTTTGCGGAGTGTGGAGGTGTCCACGTGCGAGTGCATGGCCATGGTGTTATATGTGAGCGCGCACACCACCTGAAATTTCTCATCCAGAAGCTGTGCCATCTCCCCATACAGCCTGTTCATCAGAGAGAAGCCGTGATCTTCCCACGAATAGTCCTGCAAGCACAAAAACATACACAAAAATCAATGATGTAACCAGCTTTGTTATTGTTAACTAAAACAAAAACTATTAAATAAACAAGTTTAAGCTGAAGTACTTAAATTACTAAAACTGAAATAAAAATAAATTATAGAAATATTTTAAAACAAACAAAACGTAATAAAAAAGGCAAAAGCACATTAAGTTACTACAACTTAAACTGAAAATATAAAGCTAAAACTGAAATAATAAATTAATAATAAATAAGGCAAAAGCACACAAAGTTACTAAAACTTAAATTAAAATTAAACTGAATATATAAATCTAAAACTGCGATAAATTAATAATTTAAAAAAAGGCAAAAACACAAAATTAAGCTAAAATTAAACTGAAAATATAAACCTAAAACTGAAATAGTAAAGTAAATAGAATATTTTTTTAAAACAAAATAAAAGAGAAATAAAAAACACATAAAATTACTATAACTTAAAATTAAATTAAACTGAAAATATAAACCTAAAACTGAAATAATAAAGTAAATAGACTTTAAAAAAAACAAAAAAACAAAAATAAAAAAGACAAAAACATAAAATTACTAAAAATTAAACTAGAAATGTAAACCTAAAACTGAAATAATAATAATAATAAATTAATAATACAAAGGCAACAGCAAAAAGTTACTAAAACTTAAACTGAAAATATAAACCTAAAACTGAAATAATAAATTAATAATAAAAAGGCAAAAGCACACAAAGTTACTAAAATTTAAATTTAAATTAAACTGAATATATAAATCTAAAACTGCAATAATAATAAATTAATAATTTAAAAAAGGTAAAAACACAAAATTAAGTTAAAATTAAACTGAAAATATAAACCTAAAACTGAAATTATAAATTAAAGACAAATAGATTTTTTTAAAACAAACAACTAATAAGGAAAAAGCACATAAATTACAAAAACTAAAATTAAACTGAAAATATAAACCTAAAACTGAAATAATAAAGTAAATAGAATATTTTTTAAAACAAACAAAAATAAAAAAGGCAAAAACATAAAATTACTAAAAATTAAACTAAAATTAAACTGAAAATATAAACCTAAAACTGAAATAATAAAACAGATTTAAAAAACAAACAGACTAATAAAAAGGCAAAAGCACATAACAAAATTACCAAATTTAAACTAAGAAAACAAAAATAAAATCTAATTCAAAAAATAAATACCATAATAATAATAATAATATATATATATATATATATATATATATATATTATATATATATATATATATATATATATATATATATATAAAATACTAAAATAACACTAGTTATAATTCACATTATAAACTTCAGCAAAAAAGTGGCTTCTGTTTATAATTCTGTTAATTAGATCTTTAAGAATAAATATATAAGAGTACTGAACCTGAGCTCTCATGGTTGGAGGGGCCTGCACTCCTCTAGGACTAAAATCTTGGTAAGTAAAATCTGCCTCCGCAACGAACCGCGAGACACAATCAGGAAGAACAGAGTGCTGAACTGAAAAACACAGATGGAGTGGAAACACGGTGCAAACTTGTACTTTTGTGTGTCACATCCATAATAAAAGCATTGGAAATGTTCATCTTAGGGGAAAAATGCATTCAATGTTATAAAATTGCAGGAGAAAGCCCTAAATTTCACTTGATGTCTGTTACATGTAATGTGATTTATGGGATGTATTGTAATTGATCAACTTCATACCATCAGCAGGTTCCAGCAAACTCTCTGTCCTTTCTCTTTCAAAGCGAGTAACCATCTCTTCCTGAGTGAACTCTTCACCTTGCTGCTGAACCATCATCATCTTCTCCATCAAAAGCTTAACCTCGTTCACAGCCTCAGACCACTGCACACACGTATATTCACATTAAAGAGATTTACCTGAAAACTAAATCTTTAACTTCAGATACGTCAGTCATGATTTCAATACCTCTTGCTGTTTTCTGGCCTTGTCTCGGGCAGAACAACAGGACTCTGTGGGCGAACACGGTTGGAGCGACGGATCTCCAGACTGCTCAGGCTCTGGGAGAATGCCACAACCCCAAACGAACGAGGCCAGAGAGTGGGCGTGGCTCATCAAAACAACCGCCTGAATCAGTTCTGCCAGGGACCATCGAGCCTCTGCACCAGGACACACTAACTCCTGTGAATACAGAAGAGGACTATAAAAACATTGACTATAATAGTGGCCAAAAGTGATGTCCAGAGTTCAATTATCCTCATATTTTGAAGACTTTATTCAACAATATCTAGAGATGGGCGATTTCAAAACACGGCTTCATGAAGCTTTGAATCGTTACAAATCTTTTGTTGTGAATCAGTGCATATCAAACTGCCAAAATCACATGATTTCAATAAACGAGGCTTCATTACGTCTTAAGTGTTTCGAAATTTCAATGTTTCACCACTGGGGGGCGTGACTTTGGCAGTTTGATACGCGCTCCGAACCACTGATTCGAAACGAAAGATTCGTAAAGCTTCATGAAGCAGTGTTTTGAAATCGATATTATTGAATAAAGTCATTATTTTGTTTTTTGGCGCATGAATAGTGTTCTCGTCGCTTTATAACATTAAGGTTGAACCACTGTAGTCACATGACTGTTTTAAATATGCCTTTAGTAGCTTTCTGGACATTGAAAGTGTTAATTATCTTGCTGTGAATGGAGGCCTCACTGAGCCATCGGATTTTATCACAAATATCTTAATTTGTTTTCCGTAGATGAACGAAGGTCTAACGGGTGTGGAACGACATGAGGGTGAGCAATTAATGACAGAATTTTCATTTTTGGGTGAACTAACCTTTTAACATGACGACACAAGCTAGTCAATGAATTGAATCAACTCCACAGCAACAAGATAAACTAGATTCTCCAGCTTTGTTGTTGTTGAGCAACCGAAGCACAAGCCGTTAAAGCTCCGCCCTCTTTTGGAATGCATAACTCATTTGCATTTAAAGGGACACACACAAAAACGCTATGTTTTTGCTCACACCCAAATAGAGGCAAATTTGACAAGCTATAATACATGATCTTTATAGACCTCTTTGGAGCAGACGTCACAATAACGTCACTTGCAGCTGCGCGCGCAAAAATAGCGGTAGCAACTGAAGGAAAATGTGCAAAATCCACAGAATAAGAGAAAAATGTTTTATTGTGCCTCTGGATGTTGGAATCGGAATGCAAAAAATATAGTCTTCATTTTTAAAGAAAACCATCGTTGAAAACGTCCTTTGAAGCTAAACAGAGACGTTTCACAGACTGGACTGATGACACCTGCAAGGATTAGTCTACTATTAAAGCAGGAATTTGATGTAAACAGTAAGTCTACATAATTCACATATGCAGTTCAGAGGACATACATACATAGCAGTTACACGGCATGAAATAATTATAATTAAAATAATTTAAAGCTATAATATTTTACATCGATAACTTTTAAACATAATTTTTATTTCACAATTCACAATTGCATTTGCGTGTTTATTACTCCCAGTTCGGACTTTATAACTCGCAATTGTGAGTTTATTTCACGATTCTGAGGGGGAAAAAGTCAGAATAAAGACAGAATAACGAGTATATCTCACAATTCTGTTTTTCTTTGTGAGAAATGTGAGCTGTAAACTCAGATTTGTGAGAAATAAAAGTCAGAATTGTGAGATATAAACTCGAAATTAACTTTTTTTATTCTTTTATTTCGTGGCTTCCATAGACTTCTACTGCTCAACTGTCATTTTCTGCAACCAGGTAGGCTCCGCCCACAAAAAATGTCATCGCTGTTTGCAAACACCAAATTGGTCTATAGACACATTCTAATGAAATTTAAAAGAATGAATTTTATTAACACAACTCCCATTTTCTTGAATTTCAAAGTAGCTTCCCCAACACTGATGATCTCTGCGTTTTACCTGTATATGTTCCTGGGTGATGATCCAGGGTCTGTGCGCGAGCAGTTTGTTGAGCGTCTGCAGGTGCTGTATTTTGGGTGGTGCACAGTCAAGTCCTCTAAGCCAGGACTCGTCTCCACCAGCCAGCAGAAAAGCAGAGCTGTGGTGCTGCACTAAATACGAGCACTGGTGACGTGCAGACGCCTGCAAAGACAGAGAAAATGACTGTTCTTTCATGGCCACTCTCGTAGTGTTTGGCATGGTAATGGATATGACAATTTGACTACGGATATGACAATGGATTTGGCAGATTGAGTTAAAAGGTTAGTTCCCTTTAAGGACCTATCAGCTTGTGCCATCTTGAGTTTCATGACAGAACTTTGTATTTGTGTACACTAGTTTGGCAACATTACTATTTTTAATGTTTTCGAACAAAGTCTCTTATGCTCATTAAAGCTGCATTTCTTTCAAAATAAATACAGAAAAAACAATAATATTGTGTAATATTATTACAATTTAAAATTATGGTTTTCTATTTTAATATACTTTAAAATATAATTTATTTCTGTGAATTTTCAGCATCATTACTTCAGTCTTCAGTGTCACATGATCCTTCAGAAATCATTGTAATATGCTGATTTATTATCAATGTTGGAAACAGTTTAATATTATTTTATAACCTGTGATACTTTTTCAGGATTCTTTGATGAATAAAAAGTTAAAAAATATCAGCATTTATTTAAAATAGAATTATTTTGTAACAATATACACTCCCGTTCAAAAGTTTGGGGTTAGTAATTTTTTTTTCTTTATTTTCTTTGAAAGAAATTAATACTTTTATTCAGCACAGATGTGTTAAATTGATAAAAAGTGATGGTAAAGATTTGTATTGTTAGAAAAGATTTATATTTTGAATAAATGTTGTTCTTTTTAACTTTTTATTCATCAATGAATCCTGAAAAAAGTATCACATTTCCAAAAAAATATTAAGCAACAACACTGTTTTCAACATTGATAATAAATCAGCATGTTAGAATGATTTCTAAAGGATCATGTGACACTGAAGACTGGAGTAATGATGCTGAAATAAATTATATTTTAAAGTATATTGAAATAGAAAACCATAATTTTAAATTGTAATAATATTTCACAATATTAATGTTTTTTTCTGTATTTATTATTAAATAAATGCAGCCTTAATGAGCATAAGAGACTTTGTTCAAAAACATTAAAAATAGTAATGTTTCCAAACTTTGGACTGGCAGTGTATATTATAAACACATACTCATTTGTGCATATTTAAAACTTTTGCACCAAACGAAAATATAAACATCCTCCCTCACCAGGATGATTATAAAATGTCTCCATGACAAAGGCAAAGGGCCATCCAGCTGGAGCAAAGCATGCTGGGTGCGCAGGAAACAGGTCAAGTAGGTGGGATGCAGCCCCATCGCCATGATGATATGATCGGCACGTCCTTCTGACAACAGAGCCTCTGACATCACCTCCTGTGCGGCCCCTTCCTCCAGAATCTGACACATACAGATATCCAGTGAACAGTACACACTGACAACAACACTACATCTTTCATTTAAAGGGGCGGTCACATTTACTGTCACTCAGAGAAATTTCACATGCAAAATACAGGAATCACCTGTGCAATGGGAAGGTCAAAAAATTCCCCATGAAAATTTTGCTCATGTTCAATTTGGTCATTCATGTGTTTGATTGTTATTTTGATTCTAATTTCATTTTTTTATGATTTAATTAAATATTAGCTTTTCATAAACCCAAAAAAACCCTTGCAATTTCCCTCACACAACTCATATTGGAAAACCCTGACCTAAAGAAACAGTCAAACAGATCAGAATTTGTTGCACCAATACCATAAACACAAAAACAAAGATGTTAAAAAACAACAACACACCTCTTCAATTGGGATAAAGGCACTGGGCCCAAAGGGCAACGCCTGGGGTACGTCAACTCCTGCTTCCTCCTGAGAGAAACAAAGAGAGACAATAGAGATGTAGAGCATATAAAGGCTCTTTGTTGTCTAGTTAAAAGGTTTTGAGAAAATATAATACTTCTATTATCAGAGAGATATTAATATGCATTATCATACAACTGGCACCAAGCTGTCATTCCAGTTCATGCTGATAGCTGCTTACTATCAACTAAATGGTTGAGAGACTCCGAGTCATTTGAGCAAATCGGTTCGTTCGAACAGTTAATTTAAAGAACACGATTCAGTGGTTCTTTGCGTCATCGTGCGGTTGATTAAAATCAACGCGGTTTCTTATTGACTAAACTGTGATACAATCAAATCATAAAAATATTTCACATAAGATGTCTTATATTTAGCATCATATCAGTCAAACGGGCGACACACCCCCATATTATCTATCAATTCATCAGTTGTCAGGGTCAATACGAGTCGGACATGTTCAAAAGAAACGGTTCTGGGTTCAATGAGACAGTGAGTCGTTGACAGACACGATTAGACCGATTCATAAATAAATAATATGAACCGGTTCGGTGAACAGGTTTTACAGAATTCACTCAAACGAACAACTAAAAGATTCACAAAAATACATCGCTAGTTTAAATGGACCAATAACAAGACTTTAACGAACACTGCAACTGATATTTCAGACTACAAACTTTAAAAGTGGGCCGTGTAAAGCAGACAGTCTAGACGCTGACACAGACAGAAGAGTGACTCGGTCAGACCGGCTGAATGAGCTCACCTTCATCGGATGAATAAAGGTGTTCAGAAGTCACAGGTTTAACAGAATAATGATGATGAAGAGTCTCGGAGGGTTTGTGCTCTATGACTTCATTGCGTCTGTAAGAGTCTAGTTTGGAAAGCAGGAAACAGCACCGGGAGGAGGCGTGGCGTACGTGAGTACACAGCGCCGGACTCTTGCATCACCTCTGCGGCGCAGCATGACGCAACCCGCCGGTAACGGAGATCAGAGCTCCCGGCTCCAGCTGGTAGGGTTAGGTAAAGCTGTAAAAGTCTTCTTCACAATATGACATGAAAGGGGATGTATGGAAATGTCTTTTTCCTGAATTCATTTGAGAAAGAGCAGTGTTTTTTCCTCAGTAAAAGGTAAGATGTGCTCTAAAGAAGCATTTATTTGACAGGTAGGTTGAGGTTTATAATAATAAACTGGTCCAAGCTGGTCATTAGCTGGTGCAGGCTGGTAGACAATCAACAAACCATGTATAAGCTTGTCAAGTCAGCTTAAAGGCACAATATGTAGTTTTTCGCCGCTAGAGGTCGCCAAAACAAAGGCGTAGCTTGATGACGCCGAGACTGAGCGAGGAATCATGTTTTCACCTCACAAAATCCGACAGGATTTGGGCAGAAATCATGTTAAAGGATTAGTGCACTTTTAAATAAACTTTTCCTGATAATTTACTCACCCCCATGTCATCCATGTTCATGTCTTTCTTTCTTCAGTTGAAAAGAAATTAAGGTTTTTGATGAAAACATTCCAGGATTATTCTCCTTATAGTGAACTTCAATGGACTCCAGATGGTTGAAGGTCAAAATTACAGTTTCAGTACAGCTTCAAAGAGCTTTAAACAATATCAGACGAGGAATAAGGGTCTTATCTAGTGAAACGATAGGTTTAAAAAAAAAAAAAAAAACAACTGTTTATGCTTTATAAACACAAAAATGCATGGAAGCAGGAAGCTTCGGAGCGTTATGAATCAGTGTGTCGAAACTGCTGTTCGGAGCGCCAAAGTCTGGTGATTTCAGCCGTTGGCAGTTTGACACGCGACCTGAATCATGATTCAGTACATTGATTCATTGTGCTCCGAATCTTCATGAAGCAGTGTTTTGAAATCGGCCATCACTAAATAAGTTATTTTGTTGTTTTTTTGGTGCACCAAAAATATTCTCGTCGCTTTATAATATTAATATTGAACCACTGTACTCACATGAACTGATTTTAATATGTTTTTAGTACATTTATGGATCTTGAGAGAGGAAATGTCATTGCTCCCTATATGGAGGCCTCACAGAGCCATTGGATTTCAACAAAAATATCTTAATTTGCGTTCCAAAGATTAACAAAGGTCTTACGGGTGTGGAACGGCATGAGGGTGAGTAATAAATGACATTATTTTTGGGTGAACTAACCCTGTAATTTCATTGAAAGTCTTTGGGATGTGCTGAAGTAGACTTTACAGAGTGCTCACCTCTTGCATTGTCAACAAGATCTTGACCAAAAATTGATGCACCTCTTGCCATCACAATATTTATTTCCGTCAAGATCTTGTATTGACAATGCAAGAGGTGAGCACTCTGTAAAGTCTCCTCCAGCACATCCCAAAGACTTACACTGAGGTTGAAAGAAGGTATTATGTAGAATATGGAATTGACTTCCGTAGTATGGAAAAAAAATAATATGTGACAATGACAACATGGCGAATGTAGTACGTCCGGATTACATTCATACTACACATATTCATTAAATGCTGTGTTGTACCCAACATTAAAATTGTCTTCTGCAGAAAAGCAGATAATGAAGGCTCTGTAGTTAGTGAGAGAACGCCTCATTCACTTCATCTACAACCTTTAATTATGTAACCACAGCTGCTATACATGCTTGCACGTTACATCCCTCTGTACCCGGCACTCCTAATAATTACCCTGAACATTTTCTCTTATGTAACCTTGCATTGAAGTGAAATCAAGCCTAACGCAGCTGTTCGACACGCACAAAAACAAGGACACAACAAACAAAGAAACAGACACAAAATGGGATTTTATTGAATCATCACAAGCAGCATGTTTAGCACTTGCCGAACCAGTGAATGTTTGCCCGTGAGTTACGTGTGTGTGTGTGTGTGTTGTGTCTGTGTATGTGTGTGCTTCATGGAGTGTTTTATTTGAGAAAATAATCAAGCATTCACACATTTATTTCAAGTCAAAACTTATATTAAATTACCATTATATATATACTCCTTATAAAATAATACTTTCGGGGCATAATCTGAAAGAATGTGTTTGAGAAAAGCAAAGACAGAATGAAGCTGGATCGCACCGCCTCCCCACAGGGAAGACTTGTATGTGAAGATCTTCTTATATTTTTTACTCAAGCATACAGAGTTTTGTTGGGGGGGTACGGTTGTTTGAAAACGGACAACTTCCGCTTTTATGGTGACGATAATTCAGAGCAGGCGTGGTCAGGTAAACCATGCTCACCATGACAATCAGTGCTCCATCCCCGTGGACAATAGTGATGAAGGCAGAGTAGCAGAAAGAAATGGAGTGGATCTTAAGCATTAGGGTCAGAGGTCACAGGAGGCATTTTTTACAAGAAAAGAAAGGGATGGTAAGAATTAGAGGTTGGGTCCTTCTCAAACAATCTTGTTCTCTAGAGCAGCGATCCTTTTCGTCACAGCGTCCAGTGATGCTTTTGTCAAGGAAATGACGCAATAGTACCATCCTAACCAGGGGTGAGTTTCCCGAAAGCATCGTTGGTGAACCATGGTCTTAAGTCCCATTGAACTCTATTGGTAACGACGGAACTTGCGACCATAGTTCGCTTTGGGAAACGCACCCCTGCTCTACACATTTCTCATGATTTATACATTCTGAAGCATTATGCATTTATACTTGCATAGGTTTTATTTAGACATGCAACAACACAAAAATTCTGGTCATTACCGATAAGCCGATAGTTTTTTCATGTTGTGGCTGATAACCAGTGAGTGACTGATACTATAATTTTATATTTTTTTATATTTATGTACAGATCTTATTATTTAATACAATATATTATAAATTATATACTATTTTAAACAATAAAAAAATCGATTGAGTGAATTTAGGTATAACAAATATTATGTACAGTATGAAAAATGGATATTCACTAAAGATTACATTTAACAGTGTTATTAAATTATTGTTTTAAATATTTTTTATTATATTTAGTATTTTTTTATATTTGTATTACCTGTTTTATTTTTAAAAATAATTATTTTTAAAACATTTCTAAGCTTAATTGTTAATTTTTTTTTAATTATTGATTTAAAGAACTACAGTTTCGAGACAATATGATGACAAAGATAATCAAAAAGTACAAATAGGTGAAAATAAGCATGCATAATTAAATTTTCAATATCGAAAATATATATCCAATAAACCCAATAAAAATCTAATATCGGCCATTAACCAATATGGTACCACTATATTGTGCATCCCTAATTTCTTTACATTTGATTTTAATTATCATATAGAAAGTCCAAATGTGTTTCATCTCAAAACCTTCTTAAAAAAGGCAAATCTTACCTCAAAAGATGACACATTTAGCTATACGGAGCCCCGCACATGAAATGCAAGAAAAAAAAGTAAATCACACGCACGATTTACTATTTCGTTCCTTCGATTTGCTCAATCGCACGTACAATTTACTATTTCGTTCCTTCGATTGGCTCAATCGCACGTACTATTTACTATTTCGTTCCTTCGATTTGCTCAATCGCACGTACAATTTACTATTTCGTTCCTTCAGTTTGCTCAATCGCACGTACGATTTACTATTTCGTTCCTTCGATTTGCTCAATCGCACGTACGATTTACTATTTCATTCCTTCGATTTGCTCAATCGCACGTACAATTTACTATTTCGTTCCTTCGATTTGCTCAATCGCACGTACGATTTACTATTTCGTTCCTTCGATTTGCTCAATCGCACGTACGATTTACTATTTCATTCATTCGATTTGCTCAATCGCACGCACGATTTACTATTTCGTTCCCTCGATTTGCTTAGTCGTACGTACGATTTACTATTTCGTTCCTTCGATTCGCTCAATCGCACGTACGATTTACTATTTCGTTCCTTCGATTTGCTCAATCGCACGCACAATTTACTATTTCGTTCCCTCGATTTGCTCAATCACACGCACGATTTACTATTTCTTTCCTTCGATTTGCTCAGTCGTACGTACGATTTACTATTTCGTTCCTTCGATTTGCTCAATCGCATGCACGATTTACTATTTCGTGCCCTCGATTTGCTCAGTCACACGCACGATTTACTATTTCTTTCCTTCGATTTGCTCAATCGCACGTACAATTTACTATTTCGTTCCCTCGATTTGCTCAATCGCACGCACGATTTACTATTTCTTTCCTTCGATTTGCTCAATCGCACGCACGATTTACTATTTCGTTCCTTCGATTTGCTCAATCGCACGTACGATTTACTATTTCGTTCCTTCGATTTGCTCAATTGCACACACGATTTACTATTTCGTTTCCTCGATTTGGTCAATCGCACGCACAATTTACTATTTCTTTCCTTCGATTTGTTAAATCGCACACACGATTTACTATTTCATTCCCTCGATTTGCTAAATTGCACGTACGATTTATTTAGTTCCCTCGACTTGTTAAATCGCACACACTATTTATTTCGCTCCCTCGATTTGCTAAATCGCATGCATGATGTACGATGTTCACTCGATTTGTAAAGTAGCGCACACGATTTACTATTTAATTCCCTCGATTTGCTAAATAGTGTGCAAGATTTACCATTTTGTTCCCTTGATTTGCTAAATCGTGCACACGATTTACTATTTTGTTCCCTTAATTTGCTAAATAGTGTGCAAGATTTCCTATTTTGCTCCCTCGTTTTGCTAAATCGCACGCACGATGTACGATTTGCGAAAAATAGCGCACACAATTTACTATTTCATTCCCTCGATTTGCTAAATAGTGCACAATATTTACCATTTTGTTCCCTTGATTTGCTAAATAATGCACAAGATTTACCATTTCGTTCCCTTGATTTGCTAAATCGTGCACACGATTTACTATTTTGTTCCCTTGATTTGCTAAATCATATGCATGATTTATATATCAAGGGAACGAAATAGTAAATCGTGTGCATGATTTAGTAAATCGAGGGAACAAATAAATCGTGCGCACGATTTAGCTTGCTATTTTTCTCCTGCATGTTATGTGCGGGACTCTGTACAGCTAATATATAGAACAGCATTCAGAAGCAGAATATTATATATAGAATATTGTGCATAATAGGAATTTGTGTAGTGTATATTTTCAGTATGGCAGATGTGGAATTGAGCTCTGAACTTCAACACCCTGTTTAGGAAAGGATATATTTCTTTGTTAATGCCTGTAGTGCCTCCTCCACCTTTTTCTGGAACTTGACAATGGAATTACATTCACAGGGATCTTCCTCTGTAAGTAACAGCACAGCAAAAAACAATTTCAGTTGATGAAATGCTAGTTTCAATGCTATTTTCTTGTGGTTTTATTTACCTTGACAAACATTGATTTGCAGCTTCTTGGCAATTTGGTTCATGGTTTTGAAGTCAGCTGTGTAGAAGTAATGGTCAACGACAGGTTCAGATGCAATCTCTCTCAGCTCGTCCTCAACAGCATTACCAACGCCCACAGCATACATCTTAAAGCCTAAAGCACACACAGTGCGCTGTAAAAACACTCATAGACTTTGCATTGCATATCTGTGTGTATGTGTGTGTGCTTTCCCTAACCGTTCTCCTTGGCCTTCCTGGCGGCGTCTCCAATGTAGTCTTGCGACCTGCCATCAGTGAAGACAATACCGACCTTTGCCACTCCAGGTCTGGCACCCTGGCTAGGAGTGAAACTGTTGTCCACCAGGAAATTGAGGGCCTGGCCAGTCATGGTTCCCCTCTCCATATAGTCCATCTTTTTCACAGCATCTTTCAGGGCCTTTTTGTTGGTGTAGCGTCCCAGAGGGAATTCCTGCTTCACAGAGCTGGAATACTGCACCAGTCCCACGTGGGCGTTGGTTTCTGACACGTCCAGTTTGTCGATGATCAGGTTGATCCATTTCTTGACCAGCTCGAAGTTCTCTGGTCTCACACTCTTGGACCCGTCGATCAAGAAGACCACATCTGTGGCTGCGTTACTGCAAGCTGAGATAAGAGAGATAAAGTGTTGTTGAATGGGGTTTCCAAACTGGGGTGCAGGGACCCACAGGGGGCCACAAGATGGTCCACCAATTTTTACAAAATTAATTTACGACTCTCAAAGTTAATATGTAACCTGAAGACATTATATAATATTTATTATTATTACTGATAATTTTAGATCGATTTAATTAAGTGATTTTTCTATTGAAGGCCCTAGATTTCAGCAGTAATTCATCTTTAAAGCATCAAAAAATGCAAATGTATATGGACTCTTTTGCTCATGTCTTTGAAACTTACCCAACATTCACACATACTCACCGCTGCATGATCGGCTGTCGTTCATGAGTGTATGGCCATCTCTGCAGGCGCACTTGAAAGATCCGGGTGTGCTGATGCAAATGTGCTCACAGTCATGATCGCCTGTCGCACATAGGTCCGACACAACCTCTACCATGAATGTAACACACACACACACCGGGTGGGGGAAGGAAGGGTTAGCGAGGAGAGAATAACTCTATGTGAAAGTGGAAAATTAATGCGTTTTAACAATCCGCTGCGCTCAAAACGAACAGCAAATCTTTAAAACACACAGAAATATGTCAGAGAACCAGGCACTTGAGGACAGCAGAAAAATAAAAGTTATGGCGTTTCTCTCAATGTTGTTTGTCTCAGGTGGCTGTTGCTCTGATGCAGACTATCTACCGCATTGGTTCTCAACCTTTTAAAATTCAAAATTGTGCATTTGGAAAATTCTCAAATGTCATATACAGTGCAAAAAATGATGTCTTGTTTTCCATTACAAATATCTAAAAATTCTTAAATCAAGATACATTTACTTGAGAAGCAAAATGACTTGTAGTCAATAATTGTATCCCTTAAAACTCATCTTTGATCACCAAAATGACATATTTTCCTGTGAAAAAAAATTCTTCATGCCTTAAAATAGCTTGAATGTAACCCTTGCCTCATTTAATATACGTGGAACAATGAATATGCAAATTAGCCCCGCCTCAACTTGCTCACCCCAGCTCAGAGATCCACTCGGTCAACTTACTGAGGTAAACGCTACACAATGGTACCGCTCTTTACAACATCGGACACGTAACGGTAATTAATATGATTAGCCTTTTGCTTGACTACATTATGAAACAGCTAATAATGTGTTCTCGTCGTTTCATAACATTAAGGATGAACCACTGTAGTCACATGACCTATTTTAATGATGTTAATCGATGTTATGCTCTCGGATTTCATCAAAAATATCTTCATTTGTGTTCCGAAGATGAATGAAGGTGTGGAACGGCATGAGGGTGAGTAATCAATGACAGAAATTTTAACTTTTGGGTGAACTAACCCTTTAATATCTTATGTCATCTTGCCTCTCAAGTAAATATATCTTGATTTAAGAATGGAAAACAAGACAAAAATACTATTATTTTCCAGTGTATAGCCAAGCTGAGAACCACTGCACTGCAGCGACTACAATCACATCAGCGATTATACACATGCTTTTACTTCCTCCCCCGGAGAACCGAGTGCAGTGGAGCATCAAGCACAAGGTGGAGATCTACGTCTGGAAGTGAGATTTATGATCACATGCCCTATCATGCCCTCGTATATACACCTTTAATATCGCTGGCCATGGTGAGGAGAGTCCCGAGACCTCTATTCCCTTCCCCTTCGTCCTCTCACTTACCACAGAAGGCCTCCTGGAACTTCTTGGTGAGCTTCTCAATGAGGCTGTAGCTCTCCACATAGTCCACGTGATCCTCCAGAGGCTCGCTGGCCATTTGCCTGAGTGTGGTCATGTCTACGCGGCCCACTCCGATGGCGAATATCTCAATGCCGGCCTCACGTGCCCTTGCTGCATTGTCACGGATGTTGTCCTGCGGTCTGCCGTCAGTCACGATAATTGCCACCTGCAAATGTTTATTAATGACATTTTTTAATAAGAAGATCTAAAACTGGACATATTCTTACATAACAGTTGATTCAGATGTTCACCTGTGCCTAATTCATCCATTGCGGATTACGTAACGATGCATGTTGCCAAAGATGAGGCTTTATGCTGTTGATGATGCCAATATGGGGTTTTATGAGATTTATGAGACACTTTTCACAGTGATGCCATGCATAGAAGAACCATAGGCTGCTTTCACACTTGGTCCGAACCAGAGTTTGATTGATTTCCCCTTCTCCCATTGGTCTGTTCACATTAGCCATGTCCCAATTCAGAGGCTGCATCCCCAGAAGGCTGCTTTTGAAGACTGACTGCGTCAAAGGCCCTGTTTACACCTGGTATTAAGATGCTTTTTGGTCGATCGGATCACAAGTGGATGACACTAAATACAGATGTAAACGGGGTGTAAAACATTTTGAGCTTGTCCACTTTTGACCACTTCCAGAGGTAGTTGCATACACATTCGTAGTCTAAACGCTCATGTTGTCGAATGTGATCGAACAGCCACAAAAGACCACCTACTCTCCGCTTACTGACCTAATGCCTAAACATTATGGGAAGCGCTCTAGCTAGACGGGATTTAAACTTTGTCGACTGAAGACCCAAGTTTGGTTTGAAGACCAAGCGCAGTGTTCTCTCACCATTCCTGATTTCTAACACACGAAAGAAACGAAAGCTGCTGCTCTCCGTGTTTTTACTGTCATCTATGGACGCGTTGTTATGTAAATTGCACAAGCTTATTTTGTCCATTAGATCGAAAGATCTGAAAAAAGAAATGTTTGAAAGTGGACAAAAGAGATGGATTTAAACACCAGGTGTCTCCTTTGTCCACTTGTGATCCGATCGACCAAAACGCATCTTAATAATAAACAGGGCCACAACAAAGGCTGTCCCAATTCAAAGGCAACGTCCTTTATTTCCTCGGCCACAAAGGATACGAGTGGAGTTCACAGCCTATCCTATCCCAAGATTTATTGCGTTCTGGTGACGACTGGATTTTTTTTATTGGATTTCAACTTACTTAAGGGATTAGTTCACTTTTAAATAAACTTTTTCTGATAATTTACTCACCCACATGTCATCATGTCTTTCTTTCTTCAGTCGAATAGAAATTAAGGTTTTTGATTAAAGCATTCCAGGATTTTTCTCCATATAGTGGACTTCAATGGGCACCAAACTGTTGAAGGTCAAAATTATAATTACGGCAGTGTAGACACTGCTAAGTGTATTACTGCCCTCCACAGGTCAAAGTTTTGAACTAATATTTTATATTTTGACCTGTGGAGGGCAGTAATACGCTTAGCAGTGTCTACACTGCCGGAATTCTAATAGAGAAGAAGAAGAGAGCTAGTTCAAGATGAGCATTTCTGGTTAAAATGTATACTTTTTTTTTTTTTTTTTTTAGAAAATGAGTGATTGTTTCTCTAGATAAGACCCTTATTTCTCGTCTGGGATCGTGTAGAACAATTTGAAGCTGCACTAAAACTAATTTTGACCTTCAACTGTTTGGTGCCCATTGAAGTCCACTATATGGAGAAAAATCCTGGAATGTTTTCATCAAAAACCTCAATTTCTTTTTGACTGAAGAAAGAAAGACATGAACATCTTGGATGGCATGGGGGTGAGTAAATTATCAGGAAAAGTTTATTTAAAAGTGGACTAATCCTTTAAATATCTAACGAAACGCATGTAAAAAAAATTAAGCAGTTCAAATGTTGATATATCTTACTAAGATGCAATTTTATAGATAGTCTGTACTTTTTATTACGGTATACCTTGTGTATTATTATGTACCTAAATGGTGAAAGGATGCAAAGGCACCAAGCGGTTCACTTCCACGTTTTAGTACGATCATATTGATATCAGCAGGGAACCAAACAACGGACTCTGACGTCATTCGATCACGGGTGCATAACAAAAGTCTTAGTGTGAAAGCACCCTTAGTGAAAAGTTCAGTTTTTTCTTAGTTTGAATAATGTTTTAAAAATCTAAAGAACCTTTTTCCAAATATAAAGTGGCTTCTGTGCATTTGAAAGGTTCCACTGATGTCAAAGGTTCTTCATGGAAGCATAGATCCCATTATTTAAAAGAGTGTAGGACTCTGACCTTGCTGATGCCTGGGGTTTTTCGTGCTCCTTCGGCTTCGCTGAAGGCCACGTTCATGGCGAACTGGATGGCGAGGCCTGTCATGGTACCGGTGGACAGTGGCTCGATCTTGGACACGGCCTTGACAAGCGCAGCCTTGGTTTTGTGGGACTTTAGAGAGACCTCGTTCTTCACCCGGCTGGCGTAGTTCACGACGCCCACGCGAGTAGCATCAGGTCCGACGTTCAAGCCGTCAATCACTTTGGCCAGGAAGACCTTGACCTGCTCAAACTCAGCGGGGCGGACGCTTCGAGAGCTGTCGATGATGAACACTACATCAGTGGGCTTGGTGTTACACAAGCCTGCAGCTGGAAAGAGTAAAAGAGCGGAGAGAGGATGTAAATATGTGTGATCACCAGACATTCATTTTAGAAAAACCATGTACTTACAGTCACTATGACATTTGGCTATTTATTGATTATGACAAAAAAGGCTCAGTGGGTTTCTATATAGAGCCCTAGGGTTCTTGACTAAATTTTTTAACTTTAGTTAGTGTGTAATGTTGCTGTTTGAGCATATACAACATCTGCAAAGTTACGACACTCAAAGTTCACTGCAAAGAGAGATATTTTCTTTTATAGAAATTGCTTTTTAATGACTATAACAAATGGCTGGTAGGGATGTGTTGACATCACAAAACCCAAAATTTAAATAAACCCCGCCCCCAGGAACACACGATGAAGGGGGCGAGGCCATGTTGTGCTGCTTTAGAGAAGAGGAAGAGTTGTTGTAGTAGAGTGTTGTTGTCATGCCGTCATTTTACACCGGACTGCTTCACAAACGAGGGTCAATTCAACTCTGGATTTGCACAAAAGATGAATATGCTAGTGGATGAGTTGAATCAACTCCACAGCATCTACATCAATTTATCCACTAACCATTCAGAAACGTCCAGTTTCATTCTAAAAGTTGTAACTTCTTCCTGAGTCTCTCCATCAGTGTCGACTCCGGTTTGAACAATGTAAGGCTGAACACCGTTACTGACAATCCTCATTTTGTCTGCGTGAGATTCTCCAGCTTTGTTGTTGTTGAG
The DNA here is from genome assembly GCF_024489055.1 of Chanodichthys erythropterus. Taxonomy (NCBI): domain Eukaryota; kingdom Metazoa; phylum Chordata; class Actinopteri; order Cypriniformes; family Xenocyprididae; genus Chanodichthys; species Chanodichthys erythropterus. The sequence goes on from NC_090235.1 coordinate 19,259,578, forward strand.
CTGTTAAAGCTCCGCCCTCTTCTGGAAAGGGGGCGGGAGCAGCAGCTCATTTGCATTTAAAGGGACACACACAAAAACTGTGTTTTTGCTAACACTCAAATAGGAGCAAATTTGACAAGCTATAATAAATTATCTGTGGGGTATTTTGAGCTGAAACTTCACAAACACATTCTGAGGACACCAGAGACTTTATTACATCTTGTAAAAGGGGCATTATAGGTCCGCTTTTAAAGAACCCCAAAATGTTTTATATAAGGAGAAATGTCTTAAATGAAACACCTATTAAACACTAAGAGAGAATCAAATGACATCAACATGATGCATGCATTTATTTAGAAGAGAAGTACTTTGCATGACCTTCACAGGACATTTCAACATGACTGATTTCAACGCAAGCATATTTTCGAATCATAAAGTAGGAATTGAGTAAAATTAATCATTAAAACATAATTTTTTATCTTCCTCAAATTACTTTCATAACACTTTTTATCAGAAAATTCTGTGCCTTACATTTACTTTATCATTACTCCAGTCTTCAGTGTCACATGATCCTTCAGAAATCATTCTAATATGATGATTTGCTGCTCAAGAAGCATTTCTGATTATTATCAATGTTGAAAACAGTTGTGCTGTTTCATATTTTTGTGGAATATATGATACATTTTTACAGCATTTATTTGAAATAGAAATCTTTACATTATAAATCTCTTTACTGTCACTTTTGATCAATTGAATGCTTCTTTGCTGAATAAGAGTATTAATTTCTTTAAAAAAACAAAACAAATTGGAGTGTGTGAAAGAAAGTGAGAGTGAAAAGCCAGACAGTCTACGTGTAGCTCAATAAATGTACAGTGTTGGCCGTTCTCATAATAACTCCCATTGATTATACATTCAGCCTCAGGTATGCATGCTGACGCAGATTTACGCACACACACACACACACACACACACACACACACACACACACACACACACACACACACACAAAGTACAGGGCCTCTTTGTGTACCAATGTAGTTACATTTAAAACCTTAAAAACACATACAAGTTGTGTACAACCACTGGAAACACAACCCTAATTACCTACTTGATTGAAGTATCTCTCTTAGTTTTTAACACCTAGATCTGCATAAATAAAACTAATAATTAAATACTAAAGGATCTTGAGCACTGGAGGAGATAATGTAATTCTACACAGAAGTTGAAATGAGAAAAATGCTTAATAGAGAAAATGAAGGCTTCACAGTACATTCTCTTCAAAGGTCAAAGGTCACATATTTGCTTAACATTGAACTCCACCATCCAAACTGTTGTGTAAAACAAAAATATAGGTGATTTTTAGCACCTCAGTCTTTCTATATATGTGATAATGCTTGTGTCCGTGCTTCTTAACTGGTTTAAACCAGAAAGACTATCTGGCTCAAGCAATTTCAGCAAAAAGACCATGCATTTTCTTTTGCTATTCTGTCTAGTTATCTGGTTATTTAGCATGCAGGTCAACCAGCGATAAACTAAACTGAACCAGCTAGACTTTTAGTTAGAAGATAGATAAACTCACTGCAAAAAAATGTTTTTCTTCTTGTTTTCCAGTACTAAACATTCTTAAATCAAGACACATTTACTCGAGAACAAAATGACTGTAGATATTACCTCTTGTTTACTGAAAAATTGATCAGAATTAAGTGAGTTTGTGCTTAAAACAACATAAAATGTGACCCTGGACCACAAAATCAGTCATAAGTCGCACGGGTATATTTCTAGCAATAGCCAACAATGCACTGTATGGGTCAAAATTATCGATTTTTCTTTTATGCCAAAAAATCATTAGGATATTAAGTAAAGATCATGTTCCATGAAGATATTTTGTAAATATCCTACCGTAAATATATCAAAAATTTATTTTTGTGAGTGGATATGCATTGCTAAGGACTTCATTTGAACAACTTTAAAGGCTATTTTTCTCAATATTTCGATTTTTTTGCACCCTCAGATTCCAGATATTCAAATAGTTGTATTTCAGCCAAATATTGTCCTATCCTAACAAACCATACATCTAAAAAAAATTGACCATAATGACTGGTTATGTGGTCCAGGGTCACAAATATCTGTCGATGATGTAAGAAAAATGATAAAAAAGTAAATATTTTTGACCCGACTGGCAGATTTTTTTATTATTTTAGATATAAACTCACTTAAACTCACAAGACTTAAGTCATTTTGCTTCTCAAGTAAATGCATCTTGATTTAAGAATACTTAGATAAGAAGACAAAAATCCTGAGCAAGTAAATCATTTTTGTGCTCATTCTGTGAGTTGGGATGAAGGTTACAGCAAAACATGTTGGCATCATCAGCATCCAGTGATAAATGAATGACATTGATGGATCTGTTAATGATGCTATTTTCTTACCCATAGCAGCAGCATGTCTCAGATCCACGGTGGCTTGAGCTCCCAGGATGCATAGCAGCATCACAAACCCCGGCAATGTCATACTGTAATGCGGCGTGAGTCCTAATGACCTGCTCGACAACCAGAGACAGACTGATTCACAGAGAGAGAAACGTGCAGGTTATCAACACACACATATACACAGATACACACTTACGCTTCGAGACGCCGCCCTCAAATCTATCTCCCCCGAGGTGTACGAGCTGTTTTGGGAGGAGGGGGGATACCTGGTCCGAAAAACCTAGAGTTTGGGTAGGAAAGACAAACACACCTTGATCTGTGTATGTGTTTGTATAAGGGAAACCGGGTTCATTTGGAGCCCTAGGAGGGGTCTCTAACTTGGGGTTGAACTCAAATAAACATTAGGATGAATCTGTCTTTTCTGGGCACTTTTCCTCTCAAATTAATCTCACACACGCAGGAATTTATGCACAGGAATTATGTGGGAAGCCTCCGTGCCTGATCCAACACTGACGGCCCTGTTCTGACTGTGTGTACGTGTATGTCTGTGTTTTTCTACTATACGCACCATGCCGTGTCTAGTATGCATGCTGGGAAATGCAAGTATTACACGTGAGCATGTGTGTCTGAGACAAAAGTTGATCATATTGAGTGTGATATGTACTTTCTAAAAGGTTTCTATTGGAGGAAGCTCTATTTTCACCTACAAACACAAAATGTTATTTCTAATGGAATTTTGTTGTGTTTATTATTAATTATTTATCTTTTTTTTTTATTCACATGCATTCATCTTTTATCAAAATAACTTCCCCTCCCTCTTGCAGTGACATCTCTTATCTGATGACGAGGGCGGGGCAACCTGTCACTCACCTGAGATCCACCAATAAAAAACCTCAACTCTCCAATCAATTCCCCACAGACAAAATCAAGCCCCGCCCTACATTTATTCTTGTTTGAGAAGCCATTTCACTCGATATACGTCACAATAGGGAAGAAAACACTATCGCAACTTGTTTCATGTCGACTTTAAATGATTAATTCGTTATTTACTGTAACTGTCATGTCTTTCTAAACCTCTTTAAGCATGAAAGGAGATATTTAGAAGTATCCAAAATGAAAATAAAGTGACCACAGCTATCAAGCTATATTTTTGGTAAACAATGACTTAAAGGTTTAGTTCACCCAAAAATTAAAATAATGTCATTAATTACTAACCCTTATGTCGTTCCACACCCGGAAGACCTTCGTTCATCTTCAGAACACAAATTAAGATATTTTTGTTGAAATCTGATGGCTCAGTGAGGCCTCCATAGCCAGCAATGTTACTTCCTCTCTCAAGATCCATTAATGTACTAAAAACATATTTAACCCTTAAATGCATACCTCGGGTCTTTAGTGACCCGGAACGTCATTCATTACCCTCCTCCTCATTCATTTTTTAAAGTTAGACATCAACCTTCTTGGTATTCCTCAATCAATACATTATAAAGAATATAACAAGAAAAAAAATCATAAAATTATAAAAGTATGCCTATTTTTGTAAAAAAATTTTAGGGTCGCAAAAGACCCGAGGTGTGTATGATTGTAAGTATATTTTTCTGCACAACAATAATTGAATCTTAGATGACGGAATAAGTGCAATTCACCTTTATTCCACAAGGTGGCAATGTCTGATACACAATGCTGAAGTGACTACTCATTCAGACAGAAAAACAAATAATAAGAAAAACATGAAATGGCTCAGCGATTTACTGCAGAGCAAGTACTGAACGCAATCAAATATGACTGTAACTGTCACTGAATGGATCTGGTGAAGCTGTTAGCGATTGAAATATTGATTTTGAAAATTATATAGTTTTGAGAATACGTTTGAGATCGCGAATGAGCTTATATTCGTGACCTCAAACATAAAACTAGCCTATTATTTGCTGAATTTACTGGGAAATGAGCTCTGATGAGGACAGTGATGATGGCATAAAACATCTGCTCAAACCGAGCCCTTTCAAGCTCCAAAAGGTAAAAAAATATGATTTATTTTATTCTTCTGAAATTGTTACTCTAATATCAGAGGAGTTTTATATTATCGCGACAGGTAGAGATCCTTCCGTGTTAGATATAGATCCGGGTCGATAAAGACACGAATATGTAAGAATGATTGGCGAAACAGTCATGCATTTAAGGGTTAAATCAGTTCATGTGAGTACAGTGGTTCAATATTAATATTATAAAGCAATGACAATATTTTTGGTGCGCCAAAATAACGACTTATATATCAAAACACTGCTTCAGGAAGCTTCGGAACATAATGAATTAGTGTATCGAATCATGATTCGGATTGTGCGTCAAACCACCAAACTGCTGAAATCACGTGACTTTGGTGCTCAGAATCACTGATTTGACACAAAAGAATCATAACGCTCCGAAGCTTCATGAAGCATTGTTTTGAAATCGGCCATCTTGAGAGAGGAAGTGTCATTGCCGGCTATGCCTCACGGAGCCATCGGATTTCAACAAAAATATCTTAATTTGTGTTTCGAAGATGAACGAATGTCCTACGGGTGTGGAACGGCATGAGGGTGAGTAATAAATGACATTATTTTAATTTTTGGATGAACTAACCCTTTAAAGTCCTCCTGTAGTCAATAATTTGATCTCTTAAAACTCATCTTTGTTCACCAAAATTACATATTTCCTCTAACTCTACACCCTTGCCTCATTTAATATAAATCTATGAATATGATAATTAGCCCCGCCTCCACTCACTCGCACGAGCTCAGACGAGATCCACTTACTGCTGCACAATGGTATCGTGTTTTACAACGTCGGACACATAACGGTAATTAATATGATTACCGTTTTCTTTGACTACATTATCAAACAGCTAATAATGTGTTGCTAATGTTACACAAACCATGTTCACATTCACAAGTCAATAACAATCAGTATTCTTAGAAATGCTTTGAACAACTCAGAACGTCTGTGGAGAAAGGCATATAGTTCATCATAACATCGTAATATACATCATACACCTGCCATATTGCTAAATCTACACAATTTTACATATCAACAGAAAAATATACCGGGATAACCTTCTTTTTAGACTCCCTTGTGTGATCAGTTAATAATATGCTAAAGCCCGCTGGAACGTTGACGTGATTGGTTACAAGGTAGTTTGTGACGTCAGCGATTTCAAACCACAGGTTTGAGACCGTCTTTGGTTCACTGCAGTTTTAAAGAGAAAATACTCAGCAATGGTGCTAACTTATGAATTTGCACATGCTTTGTCTTAAAGCATGTTAAAAACAGCAGATAGACATATGAACAACATTAAAAACTTGATTTTCACCACAGGGGGGACTTTAAATTTCCGTCAGATAATGGATGGTTTGAGAAGCACAAATTGTCAGCAGCTTTTATGTTTTTTGCCCTGGCCACCATCCATTTCACCATTTCAGCTTGAACATTCTGCTAAACGTTTCGTTTTTTGTTTTTTCCTCCAGAGAATAAATGAGTTTGGAACAACGCGAGGGTGAGAAACCGCTTGTGAAGTACCCAGGAGGAACACTCAGAAAATAATTCACCGGTAGTCCCCTGTTTGTCTATGTAAATGAGGTATGTGTGTGTTTATATATTGCATAACACAGCAATTAAGGTTTCTGAACACATACTGTTTCTCTCTGCCTCTTGCTTCCATTCATCTCCAACCTGCCGGAAAAAGCCCTCCGTACCTGAAGTGCGCCACTGACTTTGACGAGAACATTAAAGTTTCTTTTTTCTTGCGCCATCTGTAGCACAGCTTACTAAAGTCTCATGGAAAACAGCTTGCGCTCTTAAAATAAAAAAAAATGAGTGACTTTATAATTATAATTACGTGGAAATTGAAATATATACAGTCCTGTACAACTGTCTTAGGCCACCAGCTTTGATGTTTTAACAATTTTTTTAATGACCATCCATATTTATTCTTCAGTCTACAAACCAAAAATACAGTAAATATGTACACAAAAAATAAAAAACATTCTGCTTCTTTAAGCGAAAAATCAATATTTAGTGTGACTTCCTGGACTTCTTCCATTTTCTCAAAAATGAAACTGCTCATCATATTTTCAAAGTTTTCTTGTCCTTCCAGTCCATTTCTGTTTCATTTAGTTTTAAGAGAGCGGGTTCCTGCTACTGTTCAAGTGTAAAGAGAGGTCACAAAATACTTGCCACTTTAGACTATAAAAGCTGTTTTCTTCCCTGATTTTTCTTCTTTTGTTTTTTTAACATTGCAAATATGTATTGTCTGGTTATATTGTAATAAAGAGACTGAGAAATAATTATATATGGTCATTATATCGCTGCTGAAACATCTAATGATGGCCTAAGAATTTAGCACAGTACTGTGTATATATATATATATATATATATATATATATATATATATATATATATATATAATATATATATATATGTATATATATACACATATACACAGTACTGTGCTAAATTCTTAGGCCAATTCAAGACTTTTGAACGGTATTGTATATATATATAGATATATGTATAAATGTATATGTGTATATATATATATATATATAGATATATGTATAAATGTATATGTGTATATATATATATATATATATATACATATATACATTTATACATATATCTATATATATATACAATACCGTTCAAAAGTCTGGGGTTGGTATATTTTTGAAAGAAGTCTTTCTTGCTCAATATGCTTCATTTATTGCATTAAAAAAGTAATATTGTGAAACGTTTTTTTCTTTTTTTTATTTGAATATATTTTAAAACGTAATTTATTCCTGTAAACAAAGCTGAATTTTCAGCATCATTACTCCTGTCTTCTGTCACATGATTTTTTTCTTTCAAAAACCCCCAACAAAAAACTCCCAAACTTTTGAATGATATATTTTGTCATGTATCAGTGAGCACAATGTGAAGATTTGTTTCTTGGAATTGTATAACATTAAATCAAGCAATTAATATAATATTTTATTATACAGATTAAATATTCCCTCTCTTTTCTTACACATACAGTTGTCAAAATAAAAAGCTTCACATTAGTTACTATCTCATAATCATAAAAACCCCAGATGTCACTAGTTTCTGGCTCCTGACCAAACAATAATCATAATCAGTGATGCATCACAGAAACTGCAAAAATTATATTCTTAGTGTTTCTGTCTTGTTTTCCAGTACAAATATTCTTAAATCAAGATTTACTTGAGAAGCAAAATAACTTAAGATACTTGTTTACTGAAAAATGTATCATAATTAACTGAGTTTGTGCTTTAGACACGAAAAAATATATTGTCTATATAAGGTCAAAAAAATAAATTTAATTTTGTGCAGTGTATTTAAACCATAACTAGTTACTGTTTAAACTGAATGCCTGTGTCCCTTCGCCATGCTTCCCCAAGCAGTAAATACACAATAATCAGAAACACATAAATCATTAATTAATTACCTTTATTGTATTAATTACCTTTATTGTGCCAAAGCAAGGATGTAAGCAGGCATGTCTGTTTATGTGTTGCTTCTGATTGTTTGCATGCGTGTGAATATTTGTGCTTGTGGTTTAACCCAAAAGGTTTTTTTTTTTCATTTTGCGTCATAAAAGCATGCCGGAAATAGGTATTTTGTTTTATTTAAGGCTCATTATAGGTCGGGGGTATGTCTTCTGCTTTCATTTTGAGAGCTTCATCATAAGAAGGCAGCTTCACCTGTTAGTCAAAAACACAATAAAATGGTGATTTGTTTTATTAGATTACAACAGTAGATGAACTGCTATAAAAAATCTCTCTCTATATATGTATAAATGATCAAAAAATACAATTACATATTATACAGCAACATTACAACCACATCTTGTCACACTAAAACAATCTCTACTATAAATGCACTTACTGTCACAGTATTTCCAGTGTCAACATGGATGGCAGCAAGCCTTTTTTCCTTTAGGGCGTAGAAACACCTCATTGACACCTGAAGCATATACACCTACACAAAAAAAACACAGAGATACTAATAAAAGCCCAAACGCACAGAATTATTCTAAACATAAATGAACACAGTTATGCAGAAACCATCTAGAGGGCAGTTTAATTTCCCTCTACCTTTTCCTAAATCCTTCTCAATCAGCTAGAGGGAGCGAACACACGTTATGACTGGCTCTATACATCGCTTTCATACCTCAAACCCCCCGTACAAGCAAAAGGAGATTTGGTTTAGACTGTATAATTCAGAGCAGCAGACAAAACAACACTGTGTGTGTGTGTGTGTGTGTGTGTGTGTGTGTGTGTGTGTGTGTGTGTGTGTGTGTGTGTGTGTGTGTGTGTGTGTGTGTGTGAGTGTGTGTGTTTGCATGAGTTAGTTTTTTAATAGAATGATGACATATGTGTTTACATGTATACAGTGGCATTCAGTTTTTCTTTTTTTTTTCAAAACAAATATTATAAACATACACAACTGTTAAATTCGTGTTTTTTTGCGCAAGGAAGCATAAAAATGATCAAAAGTGACAGTAAAGGCATTTATAATATTATAAAAAAAAAATTATTTCAAATAAAATGCTGTTCTATTTATCAAAGAATCCTTAAATGATTAGTTCACTGTCATTAATTACTCACCCTCATGTCGTTCCACACCTTCGTTAATCTTCGGAACACAAATTAAGATATTTTTGATAAAATCCGATGGCTCAGTGAGGCCTGCATTGGCAGCAAGATAATTAACACTTTCAGTGTCCAGAAAGCTACTAAAGACATATTTAAAACAGTTCATGTGAGCACAGTGGTTCAACCTTAATGTTATGAAGCAACGAGAATACTTTTTGTGCGGCAAAAAAACAAAATAACAACTTTTCAACATTATCTAGTCTGTGTGATTTCAAAACACTGCTTCATGAAGCTTTGAAGTCACGTGAACCATTGCAGTTTCGTAACGTTTTGAAACACTTATGATGTAACGAAGACTCGTTTACTGAAATCACGTGACTTTGGTAGTTTGATACACACTCCAAACCACTGATTCAAAACAAAAGATTCGTAAAGCTTCATGAAGCAGTGTTTTGAAATCGCCCATCACTAGATATTGTTGAATAAAGTCGTTATTTTGTTTTTTTTGGCGCATGAAAAGTATTCTTGTCACTTCATAACATTAATGTTGAACCACTGTAGTCACATGAACTGATTTAAATGTGTCTTTAGTAGCTTTCTGTGCATTTGAAAGTGTTAATTATCTTGCTGTGAATGCAGGCCTCACTGAGCCATCGGATTTTATCAAAAATACCTTAATTTGTGTCTTACGGGTGTGGAACGACATGAGGGTGAGTAATTAATAACAAAATTTTCATTTTTGGGTGAACTAACCCTTTAAAATGATTATAGTTTCAACAAATATATTAATCAGCACAACCGTTTTCAACATTGATAATAATCAGAAATGCTTCATGAGCAGCAAATCATCATGTTAGAATGATTTCTGAAGGATCATGTGACACTGAAGACGCTGAAAGTTCAGCTTTGATCACAGGAATAAATGACATTTTAAAATAGATAACACTTATATTAAGTTGTAGTAATATTTCACAACAACATTGTTTTTACTGTATTTTTGATCAAATAAACGCGACCTCGGGGAGCATAAGAGACTTATACCTTCAGCAGTATGTCCAGCATAAAGATCACACTGTACCACACGGCGTACTGGCCAATGTCCTCCTCATTCAACATACTGACTCCTTTCTGTCTCTTCTGTTAGGGACATACACACAAGTACACATTAATTGGGTGAAAGTCATCTAAATAGGCATGTAGTTTTCATGAAGTCAGTATTTAGTTGTGTGTCCAAGTGTATGATTCTCACTACAGCCTGCAGCACGTCTCTGTATTTGGGGGTCCCTGGCAGAATCCAGGCTCCATCAAACAGCGAGAGAAAACTCAGACTCAACTCCACGAACATCATCAGCACAAACGGCAGCACAAACATCGGGCCCTTATACAGAGAAAGAGAAATGTTCAGTCACACATTTAATCAAATGCAAAACAGTAAGAGATTGAGAGGGGGAAAAAATGTTGTTTCCCTGTTATAGACTGATCGGGTTTGAAATGTGTAGTTTGGAGAGAGTGCTAGGATTTCGTGTTTCACCAGCTTCATAAATATTGAGACAAGCTCTCTTTCTGGAAGCTGGGTAAATATTGGGTTCAGAGTTTAAAATCGAAGTTCCACACACATACACATCCTATAAAACAAAAACTGACTAGACTTATTTAAAACGTATCAGCATTACAGATTTAGTGTGTATATTTGACTTCAGTAGCACAGATTTATTATTGTTCTTTTAAACTCTTCAGTGAGAATGAGTTATTTGCTGGAATGAATATGGTGCACATTCAAACAGCACAGTAAATCACTGTATGATAATGGCATTAATATTTATATATTTATGTCTATAAAGCAAACATGCAAAGAATTAGTCAAACGGCCTTTACTAAAAAAGATAAAACAACAATATCGGACGATTTTGAAGTTGGAGGAGCTCTTTGAAGCTGCACTGAAACTGCAATTTGGACCTTCAACCCGTTGGTCCCTGTTAAAGTCCATTATATGGAGAAAAATCCTGGAATGTTTTCCTCAAAAACCTTAATGTTTTTTTCAACTGAAGAAAGAAAGACATAAACATCTTGGATGACATGGGGGTGAGTAAATTATCAGGAAATTTTAATTGTGAAAATGAACTAATCTTTTAAGTAGCAAATCAGCATATCAGAATGATTTCTGAAGGATCATGTGACACTGAAGAATGGAGTAATGATGCTGAAAATCCAGCTTTGATCACAGAAATAAATTACGTTTTACAATATATTAAAATAGTAAACAGTTATTTTAAATGGTAATAATATTTCACAATTTTACTGATTTTACTGTATTTTTGAAGAAATAATTGCAGCCTTGGTGAGCATAAAAAACTTTTGAACAATGGTGTATACATTTAGTTCCTGTTGAAATGTGATTTAGCATTGTATTTTATTAGTATGCTTGGAAAATTGAAACATGAGCTGATGTAGTAAGAAAAGATGTAAATTTTGAATCTTGACCTAAAATGGTATATGCATCATATGTAACTACCATTACTATTGCAATTCACTTTATGTAATATTTAATGGTTTTTTTTTCAATAAATAAAAAGAAAAAAATGAAATATTAACAATTCATATCTATGCATTTATTAATGTATGAATGTATACAAATGTATTTCGTAATGCATCACTGTGTTGCATAATGCACCACATTTCCATGAATTTCTGTTTAGAGTGTTTTTCAGTGAGCGGCAGTAAACACGTCCAGCGGTACCTTGCGTTGAGAGAAAAGAACCAGCACAGCAGAGATCGACATCATGAACAGCATCAGAATGTTAGTGCTGATGTCAACTGGAAAAAACAAAGAGAGAGAAATTTAATGGCTTTCAATTATTTCTATATTATCTATGATTGTTTTAATGTTTTTGTGTTGTGCTAAAGGATTAATTAACTTATGCAAAGTCTTATACCAAACACTCTAAATAATGCTGTGTTAAAAACAACCCAAGTTGTGTTGAAAATGGACAAACCCAGCGGTTGGGTTAAATGTTTGTCCAACTGTTGATTAAAAATGACTATATGGCTGACTTACAATGAACCCAAAATCAGACACATAATTACTAGAGGCAAAAATAATAATCAAAAGGTGAACATTTATTAATAAGCAATTTAATCAATATTTATTGTTTAATTATTATTCATTAAACTTATTAATATTAACTTCCAACATATTTTGGGTGCATTTTAAGCAAGCAATACAGTCATTTTTTAACAATAGTTGGATTAAATAAAACTACCCAGCAGGTTGGTCAAACATTTAACCCAACTGCTGGGTTAAAACAACCCAATCACTGGGTTTGTCCATTTTCAGCCCAACTTGGGTTGTTTTTAACCCATGCAGCATTTTTTAGAGTGAACAATGTTTGGTCAAGATGCAGCATTTAGGATTTCATGAAAAGCTTCTGTTTTTTACAGATAAACTAAAGGTGTTTTTATTGATAAGACATTTTCTTGGAAAAAAAATGTCCACAAAAATATGAAGCAGCACAACTGATACATTGATAACATCATTGATAATAATCATAAATGTTTCTTGAGCAGCAAATCAGCATATTAGAATGATTTCTGAAGGATCATGTGACACTGAAGACTGGAGTAATGATGCTGAAAATTCAGCTTCGATCACAGGAATAAATTACTTTTTAAAAATATATTGAAATAGAAACAGTTATTTTAAACTGTAAAAATATTTCAGTTTTTTTAACTGTATTTTTGATCAAATAATTGCAGCCTTGTTGAATAGAAGAGTTTTTTTTAAAAAAATCATACCAATCACAAACTGTTGCAACTGTAGAAATAATTAAAATGAAGAAGAAATATTTAAGATTCTGTTTTAATTCTAGGTCACTAATCAAATATTACATTTATCATAATGATCACGTGAACTCTAATGTGAAATTCTGAAATAAGAAAGATATACTTTATTTTAGTGTCCTTGTTACATGTAGTTACTATAGTAATAAGTATGCATTATGCACTTAACCCTACAGTAAGTACATGTAGTTAATTAATATTGCTCAGTACTTAAATGTATAATTACACAGTAACAAATAAGGTGTAACTTTGTAACTGTAACTGAATGAAGTTGTGTGAAGTGAACTTACAGACACGCTGGCCCCTGGGAGCCTTTGAATCATGAAAGGGGACAGAATATTCCACTTTCTCCCATGAAACCGTATAAACGATGCCCACCAGTTTCAGCACATTACAAGTCTAGAGACACACACACACACAGAGGGGGTACAGATGAAATGAATGTGACAGAATGAATTCATAAAGGTAAACGTGTGTCTCAGTTTGTGTGTACTCTGGCAGCGCTCTGTTTGGTCTCTCTCCTCAGAGCCAACACCAACAGAACAAGTTACACAAGAACAGCGGTTCATTCAGAAAAACCTGTAAAAGTGTAAATGACATAACATAGACACAACCTCCTCCCTCAGCTAGAGATCCTATAGAGCTTTAAATACAGACAGAGGGTTTCCTGTAAACGTATTTATTCCTAAACTGATGATCATGATTATTGGTGTGTCCAAAATGACCAATATTCATATCCATGCATTTTATTCATATTTCATGTTAATCATTTATGGTTTATGATTTATCAATATTATGTTTGATTTCATATATCCATATATTAATCTTCATCATATATTCAAGTACACTCTAAAAAATGCTGGGTTAAAAACAACCCAAGTTGGGTTGAAAACGGACAAACCCAGCAGCTGGGTTAAATGTTTGCCCAACCTGCTGGGTAGTTTTATTTAACCCAACTATTGTTTAAAAATGACTGTATTGCTTAATTAAAATGAATCCAAAATATGTTTTAATATTTATTTATATGTTTAATGAATAATAATTAAACACACTCTAAAAAATGCTGGGTTAAATATGGACAAAACCAGGGATTGGGTTGTTTTTACCCAGACATTTTTTTCAACCAATTTTGGATTTATTTTTTTAGCCAGCAATATAGTAATACAGTAAAAGGCATGTTTTTGCTCACTCCCAAATAGGGGAAAATTTGTGGGGTATTTTAAGCTGAAACTTGACCAGACCAGAGACTTATATTACATCATGTGAAAGAGGGCATAATAGGTGTCTTTTAACCCAACCTGCTGGGTTTGTCCATATTTAACCCAACTTGGGTTGTTTTTAACCCAGTGTATGCTTATTAATAAATGCTCACCTTTTGATTATTATTGTTGCCTCTAGTAATTATGAGTCTGATTTTTAATTTCCAACATATTTTGGATTCATTTTAAGTCAGCCATATAGTAATTTTTAAACAATAGTTGCCACTGGGTTAAAACATCCCAATCGCTGCACTATAAAAAAAAAAAAAAATGTTGGGTTAAAACAACCCAAGTTGGGTTGAAAATTCACAAACCCAGTGGTTGGGTTAAATGTTTGATTGGTAGTTTTATTTAACTCAACTATTGATTAAAAATTGTTGTATTTCTTGCTTAAAATTAACCTAAAGTATGTTGGAAATTAACATTTATTAATAAGTTTAATAAATAATACACTCTAAAAAATGCTGGGTTAAAAACAACCCAATTTGGGTTGAAAATAGACAAACCCAGCGATTGGGTTGTTTTAACCCAGTGGTAGGGTTAAATGTTTGCCCAACCTGCTGGGTAGTTTTATTTAACTCAACTATTGTTTAAAAATTACTGTATTGCTTAATTAAAATTAACCCAAAATATGTTGGAAATGAACATTTATTAATGTTCAATTAATAATTATTAAACAATAAACATTTATTAAATTGCTTATTAATAAATTTATATTAATAAAATATTAAAGCTTATTAATAAACATTCACCTTTTGTCTATTATTGTTGTCTCTAATTGCATCTGGTTTTTAATTTCCCAACTATTTTGGGTTCATTTTAAGCTAGCCATATAGCAATTTTTAAACAATAGTTGGGTTAAATAAAACTACCCAGCAGGTTGGGCAAACATTTAACCCAACCGCTGGGTTAAAAGAACCCAATCGTTGGGTTTGTCCATTTTCAACACAACTTGGGTTGTTTTTAACCCAGCATTTTTTAGAGTGTAATTAGACGATTTATTAATTTTTTTATTAATGTTCACCTTTTAATTATTATGTGTCTGATTTTTTATTTCCAACCTATTTTGGGTTAATTTTAAGCCAGACATATAGTAAATTTTTAACAATTGTTGGGTTAAATAAAACTACGTTTTACATTTAACCCAACCGCTGGGTTAAAACAACCCAGGTGCTGGGTTTTTCTCCATTTTAAACCCAACTTTGGTTGTTTTTTTACCCAGAATTTTGTGCATTTACTACTCATTTATGCTTATTTTCATTGTATTTTCATCTTCTCAGGGTATTCAATTGTTCTTCAAATGTTCCTATAAATGTGACAAGATATTCTGTACTCCTTTGTGGTTAGATATTGGACGCCTGCCATGCACTACAGAAGCGACAATGTTCTCAGAATCTGTTACTCATTTGAACAAGATGATAATATTTTGCACAACGTAAGACTTGATATTTGAAATGTGCAAGCTTTCCAATTCCTGTTGATCCAAAAAGGTGTTAAACCCACATCTTGCGTAGTTAATGTTAACTGTCACAGGATCAGTCAAGAAAACATACACCACTGACACCACTGTGTTCAGTCTGACCTTCTGCTTCTGACTTCTTGCTCTCTGCTATTTTGGCACTTTTTTCTCAGAATAGACTTTTGATTGATGGTCTTTTGTATCAACAATGTATTACATTTGATTATCATTTATTTGTTACTTATTCATATTCTTCCGTTTCAGTTTTCATCAACTTCTTTGACTGCCTGGATCTCATTTCATCAATTATATAATGCGGTTATTCATAAAAGTATCTAATTCAATTTGGAATATCAATTTCTCACTCCATTTTTTTTCAGATCATGATGTAAAATTGTTTCTCAGTAGACTACGCATATTTAGTTTAGTCTTATCTACTGGTTGCTAAATAAATATCAGCTTCAGATAAAGACATGGCTAGTGCTGTATGACAAACATTGTGTTAAAATAAAATGTTACACTTTATTTTGATAGTGCACTTTAGGTAATCAGTAACTTTGCAACTACACATCAACTAACTCTTAAGAGTATTAGTAGACTAGGGTTAGTAGAATAAGTTGACATGTATATGTAAATTTACTTAGAATTTGGGTTATCAAAATAAAGTGTAACCAAAAAAAAAAGAGTCAGCACTGAATCTGAGGCTCAGGAACTGATAATTACTTCAAAATGGAGCCAGCTTCCTCTACCTGCACAAACTTCTCTTTTAAGTTTGTGCAACTGACAAATAACAGGAACAAAATGGCTGTGCTGTCGTACCAGAGCACAAAACCTTTATATATTCATGTTCAGACACTCTAGTGACTTTGAAAGTCCCATGAACTATTACTGCAAGTTAATTCTTCTGATATTTTATACTAACCAACAATTAAGAGATTTAGATAGAACAGGAAAGCACTCTTTAATTGTATCTATATAAACACATATTGTATACAGCATCTATATGTTTGTGTGAAGCTGTTTTACCAGATATAAGATGGCAAACGAGAGGGTCGCCGTGTTGACATGGCAGCAGAGTGTGCGTGTTCCAGACATCTTTCTCTTCGGCTCTTTCTCAATGTGACAAACCCTCAGAAACAGACACATACATCCTCCTGCTTTTACTGATGAGCACGCATGCACTTGTAGGTTCCTGTGTGGTGGTCAGGGTTTCCTGTGTACTTTCCGAGAACTTCATGAATTATTTTTGTTATCATCTTAGGCTGATTTTAGCGATTTTTATCATGACTTACATCATGAGAATCGACACTTTAAATTCTGTAGAAGAATGCATCACATTTTTGATGAACAACTCTACATAAAGATAAAATTAAACATTGATAATGAGAAATGACTAGCATAATTATGGCCAAACAATCAGGCATTCTCTAAAAAGGGGGTCATTTTTTTGGGTTATTTTTCCAGTGTTTGGGTAGTTTTTGTGTTACCCAGCTAAACCGGCATAAACCAGCTCAAACGAGCATACCAGCTTCAAAACCTACCTTACCAGCATATGCTGTTTTTTTCAGCAGGGTTACCCAGCCCTTGGGTTGAAAACCCCCAAATTGGTTTATTTTTAACCCTGTGTTTTTTAGAGTGCAACTACAGTAATTACCTAAACATGCCACTTTATGGCATTATTTTTTAAAGTATTTTGACTTTAAAACTTTGAGCAACTGTTCAAAAGGAACAAAAAAATAAATCTATAAGTCTTTATTTCGAAAGTCCACTTTAGACATTCTACTGACTACAAGCAACTTTGCAACTACATGTCAACATATTCTACTAACCTAACAGTCTACTAATACTCTAATGAGAGTTAGTTGACATGTACAGGTGCTGGTCATATAATTAGAATATCATCAAAAAGTTGATTTATTTCACTAATTCCATTCAAAAGGTTAAAATTGTATATTATATTCATTCATTACAAACAGAATGATATATTTCAAATGTTTATTTCTTTTAATTTTGATGATTATAACTGACAACTAAGGAAAATCCCAAATTCAGTATCTCAGAAAATTAGAATATTACTTAAGACCAATACAAAGAAAGGATTTTTAGAAATCTTGGCCAACTGAAAAGTATGAACATGAAAAGTATGAGCATGTACAGCACTCAATACTTAGTTGGGGCTCCTTTTGCCTGAATTACTGCAGCAATGCGGCGTGGCATGGAGTCGATCAGTCTGTGGCACTGCTCAGGTGTTATGAGAGCCCAGGTTGCTCTGATAGTGGCCTTCAGCTCTTCTGCATTGTTGGGACGCATCTTCCTCTTCACAATACCCCGTAGATTTTCTATGGGGTTAAGGTCAGGTGAGTTTGCTGGCCAATTAAGAACAGGGATACCATGGTCCTTAAACCAGGTACTGGTAGCTTTGGCATTGTGTGCAGGTGCCAAGTCCTGTTGGAAAATGAAATCTGCATCTCCATAAAGTTGGTCAGCAGCAGGAAGCATGAAGTGCTCTAAAACTTCCTGGTATACGGCTGCGTTGACCTTGGACCTCAGAAAACACAGTGGACCAACACCAGCAGATGACATGACACCCCAAACCATCACTGACTGTGGAAAACTTTACACTGGACCTCAAGCAACGTAGATTGTGTGCCTCTCCTCTCCAGACTCTGGGACCCTGATTTCCAAAGGAAATGCAAAATTTACTTTCATCAGAGAACATAACTTTGGACCACTCAGCAGCAGTCCAGTCCTTTTTGTCTTTAGATGCTTCTGACGCTGTCTGTTGTTCAAGAGTGGCTTGACACAAGGAATGCGACAGCTGAAACCCATGTCTTGCATACGTCTGTGCGTGGTGGTTCTTGAAGCTCTGACTCCAGCTGCAGTCCAATCTTTGTGAATCTCCCCCACATTTTTGAATGGGTTTTGTTTCACAATCCTCTCCAGGGTGCGGTTATCCCTATTGCTTGTACACTTTTTTCTACCACATCTTTTCCTTTGCCTCTCTATTAATGTGCTTGGACACAGAGGTCTGTGAACAGCCAGCCTCTTTTGCAATGACCTTTTTTGTCTTGCCCTCCTTGTGCAAGGTGTCAATGGTCGTCTTTTGGACAACTGTCAAGTCAGCAGTCTTCCCCATGATTGTGTAGCCTACAGAACTAGACTGAGAGATCATTTAAAGGCCTTTGCAGGTGTTTTGAGTTCATTAGCTGATTAGAGTGTGGCACCAGGTGTCTTCAATATTGAACCTTTTCATAATATTCTAATTTTCTGAGATACTGAATTTGGGATTTTCCTTAGTTGTCAGGTATAATCATCAAAATTAAAAGAAATAAACATTTGAAATATATCAGTCTGTGTGTAATGAATGAATATAATATACAAGTTTCACTTTTTGAATGTAATTAGTGAAATAAATCAACTTTTTGATGATATTCTAATTATATGACCAGCACCTGTAGTTGCAAAGTTACTTATAAATAACTTCATCATTAATGTTATTTAATTGAATTTTTGCAGCCTTTTAACATTCTTTAGAGTGACCACTGAATAAATAATTACTCATGACTTAAGTTTGCATTCCCAGTGATTTAATTTGTAAGTATTAAGAGGTCAGACTAACAAGCAAACATGCCACAGGCGTTTACTTTTATCTCACCAAGTTTCTCACTACATCTGAAGGCAACCAGAGACAGGAAGTGGAAGGGAACTAGAGCATGCATTTGCGTATGGTTATATTAACACTGCGTAAGAGCAGGCTGTGGTGTAATGATCATGCAGTATTTCTGGTGTCTTTTTTTTTTCATTTTCTTTGTACAAAAATATCTTTGAAAAATACATGTCCTGTCCTTATTCAATCCCACTTGAGAGCAGCTGAGTAGATCTATGGAGAAAGAGAATAAAAGTATGTAGTGATGAGAGGCGAGGAGGACTGAATGCTTCCAAAAAAAAAAAAAAAAAAACTCAAAAAGACCTCAGTAGTGTTGTGTTATAGACAAGTGTGCACTGTGCAGGTTTCTTAAACTGAGATCAATGCTCTTGTAAAACAGCGCCCCCTTGTGGCAGTCTCTTCTACAGGAGCTCTCACACACTTTTTTCCTCAATCTCTGGCAGTGTCCGAAATCGAATACCTCCCTACTATGTAATAGGTGAAATACAAAAAGGGGGCCAAACATAAAGGCCTGAACACATCCTATCATCACTGCCTGTGTATATGCCTGATTCCTAATCCACTAAATCTTGTGCTCAAACATAATAACCAACACAGCAAAACATCAGAGAAAGAGCATTTTAATAGCTCCTGCACACCACAGCAAAAACAGAAGACAAACATATAAAGAAATGAAAATATTGCCTGTGGATCTTCTCAGTCGGTACCCTGAAACACAACACAGACGTTTATCAGTAACATCAGGCACTGACACAAAAGGGCACTTGAACAAGTTGGCTAAATGAAACAGCTGGTTTGATGGTCTGACAGCCTGGCAAAGTTGGTCCCTCTAAATATCCTGCAAAACCTGCCAAAACATCAGCGTGACCAGTGTTTTCTATCTGTGTAATAATCATTATGCTGATCTACTTCAAGGGTTTTCAAAGTTTTTGATACAAAGGTCCCTCAAATACCCTATTGTAAAATATAAAGGCAGATACATAAATTCATGTATCAAGACTGATTTAAACTGTACAAAGAAATAGTATGTGATTTTATTTAGCATTAAATTAATAATTTAATTAATAATACATACATAAATTACATTGAATCATTATTTAATTACATTATAATACATTAAAATAACGACTTTTATACTAATATATATATATATATATATATATATATATATATAACTTTTCTAAATCTATTTTAATTTATTTATACAGTTATTTTTAAAATATAAAGACTCAGTATCATTCAGATACTATCATTACTTTTAATATTAATATTTTAATATTTTAAATTCATTTTTATTTTTTTATTTTCAGTTTTCATTTTCATTTTATTTTAGTGAATGTGTTGAATGTTTTTGTAATTTTTATTAGTTTTTATTTTTTTTTTAAATTTCTATTTTTTAAATTAATTTTTATTCCAGTTTTAGTTATTATTAGTACAAGTTAAATTACATGTAAATTTTCACTATATCCATTTTTTTTATTAATTTCACTTACTTTTAACGTTTATTTTATTTCAAGTAACAAAACAATTTTTTTTAATTCATTGTTATTTTTATATTTTCAGTTTTCATTTTCATTTTATTAAAATTTATTTTAATTTATTTAATTTTATTTAAAGTTTTAGGGAATTTGTTGTGTTTTGGGCATTTTTATTATTATTATTTTTTTAAATGTCTATTATTTTTTTTATTCCAGTTTTAGTTATTTTACTAAAGGTAAATGAGAAATGTTGCCTTGACAAATATCTGAATTTTTTTATTCACTATATCTATTTTTTTTTTTTTTCACTTGCTTTTAACGTTTATTTTAGTTACAATTTTTTTTTTATTTATATAGTTTTAGTTTTAGTTAACTACAATAATCCTGATTCAACACAAACACTTTGCAAGGAGAGATGTTAGAGATTAACTTAAATTAACTATTGAGTAAACTATGTTTTCTAGTCTTTAGATTTTTTTTTTTTTCCACATTTTTTCCACTAAAATTTCTCCTCAGAACCTCCAGCATCCCTTGTCGGCACCCTGACCCGTTTTCAAAAATAATAATGACTCTAATACTGTTCTATTAGCAATTATAAAACACAAAATATGTGTATACAGACTCTACATTCACACTGCACAATAATTAAAACAAACATCACCTGCTGTTGTTAAAAGTTGATTGGTGAAAAATCGCAGTGAAAGGTAGGCTCCGTCTCGCTGACTCTGATTGGCTGACTGTGGCCCATGTCCTCAGACTCCACCTTGACACTGGGCAGTAGGGGGTCAGGGGTGGGTTTGGGTAGGCTGGGCAGCTGCGGCGCTCCTTGGAGCTGAACGTAGTGCTGCTGGGGCAGGAGCTGAGTGTACTGGCTCTCATGACCCTGTGACGATAACTGTGGCCGAAACACCGCCTGTGTATACTGACCCGGCTGACTATAAATGTCAGTAGCCCAAGGGTAGGCCTGAAATGCTTTACAGAAACATGTAAGTTACCACTCTATATAAAGATGTTTCCTCCAGTGGTGTAATGTGGAGGACTTACCATGAACTCCTGACTGGAGCAGCATCTGGTTGCCGGTTTGAGGCTGGAGATACGCGTGTCCACTGCTGGTGTATGCGGGAAGAGTGTTGTTGAGGGGCAGATATGGAGCGCTGCTGCTCTCGGTAGGGTTGGGCGTGAGGTAAGGAGAGGGCGTGAGGTACGACAGATGAGAGTACTGGGGCATTAGTGTGCTGGACTGCTGGGGCATAAGACAGCTAGTTTGTTGGGGTAACAGAGTGTTTGTTTGCTGAGGTAGGAGACTATTACTCTGTTGAGTTAATAAGGTGTTAGACTGTTGAGGAAATGTGTTGAGCTGGTAATTTAAAGTGCTGTTCTGTGGAGCAGAAGTCATGAAGTCCATCTTTACAGAGTTGCCCAGGCTGTCATAGTCAATCCTGTGAACAGCAGAAATAATGTAGACTGAGGATCAAAATCATGTGACATTAAAAGATTTGATTGTTTTGAACATAAAGGTGGTATTCCACCTGCAGCAACAAAGCAACCAGATCGTACTGATTTTAAAGGTACAATATGTAAAATTTTTGCAGTAAAATATCCAAAAACCACTAGGCTAGTGTTATATATTTTGTCCAGTTTATTACTAACAATATCTCTAATGTTTTCAACTACTTGTAAATCATGAGAAAATTCCCATTCTAAACGGTGACACGGGGCAGTGCAGTCGCCTGTCAATGACGTCAGTTACCTTTGTTACCGCCTTTACTGACGTAGAAACCACATGACAACAGTGCCGTGGACAAATGCGGAAGTAGAGTCTAGCGTCCAGCAAACCACTAGCTTGCTTCAAGCAGTTCCTTATTTACTTCGTGCATGTTTTATGGTGGATTGTGTTACTTATTTGTGGAATATAATTACTGTTTACCATCTGCCGCTGGTTCTGTCGACAAGGCCAGCTCCCGTAAACTCATGACCGGAAAAGCGGAAGCGGCGCCGGCGACTGTGTCATAATAAAAGTCCCGCTGCTCGTGAGGCGTGTGTTGATCAATCGCTCCAGCTCCTCGTTCAGCTCCCGCAACACTCGGTCCTGCTCTGCTTCATACTACAGTAACGTTAATAATCGCATCCACGAACATGAGTTCTTCCAGACTCCAATCCCTATTCTTTTGCACCGTCCGTTGAGATGGAGACCACATGTCCCAAGTTTCCGCTCTAAAACTTGGCGTCATCAAACTACGCCTTTGTTTTGAATAGGCTTCTAGCGACCTCTAGCGGAAAAAAATATCACAAATTGTACCTTTAATGAGAGCTGGAGGTTTGCAGCAACATGATGTGGGCGTGTCCAAGTTTAAATTTATGCAAACAAACAGTGGAGCACATGTGATCCGTCTCCTGTGAGACACTCGACTGTACTATCTTCTCAATAGTAATAATAATAATAATAATAATAATAATAATAAAAAGTGTCATTTAACCATTTTTCCCGTTTAAAAAAAAAAAAGAGTTTCCAGTCACTTCTAGCATTTTGGATCATTTTAACAAAAACTTCAGGAGGGGAAAAAGTTAAAATTATATTTTGTTTATTTATTAATATTTTTACGCCATGTTAGCATCATAGCTATTTACATGGCAAACACAAAGGTCAATATCATAATCCATAAAATTTGCATTATTATATAAAACATTTCAAGAGCTAAAATGAATAATGATAAATAATCAATATTATTAATTTATATAAATATCATTAATTCTAGGAATTATATACATTTAGATATAATGACATGATGTGTGGACACTAAATAGATTGATTTATGCTTTAATAATTCTATCTTGTCAATTATATTATACAGTTTACAGACAAACACTTTTTCTAAAGAATGCTGCAAGAAAATTGATTCAGTCAAAATAAAATGACTTTCTTTGTTGTTGTTTTACCAACAATACACTGCAATTCAAGTTATGTTTTTGAAAAAAGTCTCACCAAATCTGCATTATTAAAAATTAAATAAAATAAAAAATACAGTAATTACTCATTTGTAAGTAATTTTAGATAAAAGCATATGCTTAATGATTAATTGTACATGTAAACAAATGCATACAAAAACAATAATATTCTGAAATATTATTACGATTTAAAATAACAGCGTTCCATTTTAATATATTGTAAAATGTAATTTATTTCTGTGATCAAAGCTGAATTTTCAGCATCATTACTCCAGTCTTCAGTGTCACATGATCCTTCAGAAATCATTATAATATGCTGATTTGCTGCTCAAGAAACATTTCTGATTATCAATGTTGTAAACAGTTGTGCTGCTTCATATTTTTTATGAAAACTGATACACATTTTTTTTTTCAGGATTCAGTGATGAGTAGAAAGTTAAAAAAATAACAGCATTTATTTGAAATATAAATATTTTGAAATATCATAAATAACTTTACTCTCATTTTGTGATCAGATTTTCCACAGCTATGGCCAGTTATGCAGATTTAGACTACAAATAATATTAAGACATTTAGCAGCAAGAACACCTGCTAAACTGCAGTACAGGCCTCCACTTCCAAAAAATCGCTATATGAAATGCCGTCTAGTGACACCTAGTGGTTTACAAGGGAACTGCATGAGATGAGTAACCTAGTTTCACACTAACCCTGTGTCAGTCTGCAAACTCAGCGGTGTTGTGTCTGCGGAGCTGGGCTCACTGTGCTCAGGTGTGTCGAGCAGCAGGGACACGGTGTGAGCGGAGGGGTTGTATGCCGTAATGAGAGGCAAGGAGGCTCGTCGTATCGGAGGAGGACTGTGCATGGGAGGGGGCATGTATTCCAAAAAACCTCCTTGAGACACACAAGGTGCCACGTCAACACAAGCTGGACCTGATTGCATATGCACAAAAAACAAAGGTTACTCTTTATTTTGATAATCCACATTCTACTACAAGTCAACTAACTCTCAGTAAAGTATAGGTAGACTGTTTAGTTCGGGTTAGTAGAATAAGTTGACATGAAAAAAGTCACTTATAGTCAGTAGAATGTCAAAAGTTTTAGCAAAATAAAGTGTTAGCAGTCTACAAATACTCTAATGACTGTTAGTTGACATGTAGCTACTTATAGTTAAAGTAGACTATCGAAATAAAGCGTTTCCAAAACAGGTGCCCATGTTTTGAATGTGCAGGCATTTTCAAGTCCTATTGTGTAGCTTAAACATTCTTGATGCATAATTGAATTAAATAGCTCAAGTCCTAATATAGAGCTTAATTAAAAGGTTTAGGTGTATGTTTGAGCATGTGACCTTGTGGACTGGTGCGGCTGGTCCGGATGGTACTGTAGGGGGGGAGTGTGTTCCCAGGCTTGGGATGTTGAGATGCAACAGCAGGAGCTGTGAAAACTGCTGGCCTGTGCGCACACAAATTAATTATACATCGATTATACGCATTACATCACACAATATGTTTGCTGCATTGTGTACACACTAACCTGTTGACCTGGACACAAGGTTGACCCCGACTGGCAGGAGGCTTTTTTGTTGTGGTTTTTGCTGTTTTTCTCCATTTGGCTCGACGGTTCTGAAACCACACCTGATACGAGGATCAGAGTACAATTATTCACACTTGCATGCATTTTGATTGATTTAATGACAGATTAATGTGAGAAGGGGTTCGGGGTCATAAGGAATGGATGACCATGATTCTCTGGGGCGTAACACCGATGGAGGCCGCGATCTCTTTTCTCTTGTCTCCATCAGGGTAGTGATCATCCTGAAATACACGCTCCAGCTCCTCCAACTGATCTACACACACACAAACATGTTGGTACACCTATTGTTATGAGGACATTTCATAGGTGTAATGGTTTTTATACAGTACTGGTCAAAAGTTTGTTTTATGAAAGAAGACTCTTCTGCTCATCAAAGCTGCATTTATTTGATCAAAAATACAGTAAAAACAGTAATATTGTGAAATATTTTTACAATTTAAAATAATGGTTTTCTATTTTAATATACTTTAAAATATAATTTATTTCTGTGATCAAAGCTGAATTTTCAGCATCATTACTCATGTCTTCAGTGTCACATGATCCTTCAGAAATCATTCTAATATGATAATTTGATACTCAGTTATTATCAGTGTTGGAAACAGTTGTGCAGCTTTTTTTTTTAATAACCTGTGATCCTTTTTTCAGGATTCATTGATGAATAAAAAGGTAAAAAGAACAACGATTATTCAAAATAGAAATATTTTTCTAGTCTTTACTATCACTTTTTTATCAATTTAACACATCTGTGCTGAATAAAAGTATTAATTTCTTCCAAAAAAAAGAAAGAAAAAAAATACCGACCCCAAACTTTTGAACGGTAGTGTATATCGTTACAAAAGATTACTATTTTAAATAAATGCTGTTCTTTAAAAACTTTTTATTCATCAAATAATCCTGAAAAAAATTATTACAGATTATAAAAAAATATTAATCAGCACAACTGTTTCCAACATTGATAATAAATCGGCATATTAGAATGATTTCTGAAGGATCATGTGACACTGAAGACTGGAGTAATGATGCTGAAAATTCACAGAAATAAATTCTATTTTAAAGTATATTAAAATATAAAACTATTATTTTAAGTTGTAATAATATTATTGTTTTTTCTGTATTTATGACCAAATAAATTCAGGCTTGATGAGCATAGGAGACTTCTTTCAAACCCATTAAAAACAGTAGTTTTTGACCAGTACCAGTATATATGTGCGTATATACATATAAATATACACACACACACACACACACACACACACACACACACATATACATACATACATATATATATACATATACATACATACATACATACATACATACATATATATATATATATATATATATATATATATATATAGACACATATTTATATATTAAAGTCCAAGCGTTCTTCCGTGGAACACAAGAGAAGATATTTTGAAGAATGTTTTAGTTCACACAATGAAAGTCAATGGGGTCCAAAACAACACTAGACAAGATTGTATGAACAGCAAAACACTGAGACATTTTTCAAAATATCTTCTTTTGTGAGTCATAAGGTTTGGAATGACATCAAGGTGAGTAAATCATGACTGATTATTTATTTTTCAGGCGAACCACTCCTTTAATATGTACGTTCTCTCACCAGTGCTGTAGAAGGTGCGTGTTTTCTTCTTCGGAGGCATTAGAGGCACGTCAGCGCTGATGGAAGGTAAAACCTGAGTGGTGGTTTCTCCTCCGATGGAGGCCAGAGGCATAAGGGCCGCTCTGCTGGCGAATCGGGTGTATCGGCGAGTGGTGTACACCTGCCGCAGCGTCACCTCCAGCGGCCTCATGACCTGGGGATCAACAGCAGGGCTGCTTCCATAGGGCCGTTTGCCCAAGCACGGGGCCTCCAACTGGACCTGCGGTGGGATGTGAGGTTGAAGTAGCGGCTGGGGCTGAAAGGGGAATGCTGTGGGATTTTGAGGAGGTAACGTGATAGATAATGGTCTTGGTGGGGATTTTATAGAGGGCTGCTGGGAGAAATCTGAAGACTTGGGGGGGCATAGCAAAAGGTCTTCATTCATACACCTCGCTACCGACTGATCACACACCATCACCAGGTCTATGGTGCAATCTGGGCCCATCTGCAAAATGCAGTCATCCTCTAGAGGAGGCACCAGCAAATTGCTTGCCTCTTCGTCATCATCATCATCACCATCTGTCTTTGTTTCATCATCTTTGTTTAAACCTAACATGCTTTCCTGCTTATCTTCTTCATCCGATTCAACGATATCTACTTGCTTGTTTTGCTCTTCTTCTTCTGTGCTTTTCTCATTTTTCTGCTGGGTGTCTTCAGTTTTTTCTTCCTCTTTCGTCTCTATTTTCCTTTCTTCAGGTTCTGCTGTCTGGTTCTCCTCAGTTATTTCCTCTAGTTTCAGTTCAGAGTCACTCTTGAACTCGCTTGACTCCTTGTCTTCCACTTCTTCTGCATCACTGTTTATTTCTCTCTCATTCTCTTTCTCTGCATTTCTGTATCTACAAAACCCTCTCTGCTCATCCTCTTCACACAGAAAACAAGGACCATCTATAAACATGAGATCGCAAGAAAAAGACTAAGTAACACTAACCAGCAAACTTGCAATGAATGAAATCTACTTTAAAGGTGCCCTAGAATCAAAAATTGAATTTACCTTGGCATAGTTGAATAACAAGAGTTCAGTACATGGAAATGACATACAGTGAGTCTCAAACTCCATTATTTCCTCCTTCTTGTGTAAATCGCATTTGTTTAAAAGACCTCAGAAAAACAGGCGAATCTCAACTTAACACCGACTGTTACGTAACAGTCGAGATCATTAATATGTACGGCTCCAATATTTGCATATGCCAGCTCATGTTCAAGGCATTAGACAAGAGCAGCCAGTATTAACGTCTGGATCTGTGCACAGCTGAATCATCAGACTAGGTAAGCAAGCAAGAACAATAGTGAAAAATGGCAGATGGAGCAATAATAACTGACATGATCCATGATATCATGATATTTTTAGTGATATTTGTAAATTGTCTTTCTAAATGTTTCGTTAGCATGTTGCTAATGTACTGTTAAATGTGGTTAAAGTTACCATCGTTTCTTACTGTATTCACGGAGACAAGAGCCGTCGCTATTTTCATTTTTAAACACTTGCAGTCTGTATAATTCATAAACACAATTTCATTCTTTATAAATCTCTCCAACAGTGTGTAATGTTAGCTTTAGCCATGGAGCACTATCAAACTCATTCAGAATCAAATCTAAACATCCAAATAAACACTATACTCACATGACCCGAAGCATGTATGCAGTATGCATGACAAACATCTTGTAAAGATCCATTTGAGGGTTATATTAGCTGTGTGAACTTTGTAAATGCACTGTATTATAGTCGAGAGCTCAGGGAGAGGGGAGCGCAAGGATTTAAAGGGCCAGCAGCCCTGAATCGGTGCATAGTTAATGATGCCCCAAAATAGGCAATTAAAAAAATTAATTAAAAAAAATCTATGGGGTATTTTGAGCTGAAACTTCACAGACACATTCAGGGGACACCTTAGACTTATATTACATCTTGTGAAAGAACGTTCTAGGGCACCTTTAATTTAGAACTGATTATTATCTCTCTGATCTATAAAACTCTCAAACTTTGTTTTCTAAAGGGATAATTCACCAAAAATGACAATTCAGTCATCATTTACTCACCTTCCTGTTGTTCCAAACCTGTGTAACTTACTTTCTTCTGTGGATCACAAAAGAAGAATTTGAAGAATTTTGGTAACCAAACCGTTTTTCACTTTCACTGTATTAAAGGGTTAGTTCACCCAGAAATGAAAATAATGTCATTAATTACTCACCCTTCGTTCACAAATTAAGATATTTTTAATGAAATCCGAAGGCTCGGTGAGGCCTCTATTGAAAGCAGTGTCAACAAACCTCTCAAGATCCAGAAAGCTACTAAAGACATATTTAAAACAGTTCATGTGAGTACAGTCGTTCAACCTTAATATTATAAAGTGACGAGAATATTTTTTGGGAGCCAAAAAAAACACTTTTCAACAATATCTAGTGATGGCCAATTACAAAACATTGCTTCATGAAACTTTACAAATCTTTTGTTTCGAATCATTGGTTAGGAACTTCCAAACTGTTGAAATCATGTGACTTTGGCACCACGAACCAGTGGTTCGAAACAAAAGATCTGTAAAGCTTTGAAGCTTCATGAAGCAGTGTTTTGAAATCGCCCATCACTAGATATTGTTGAATAAAGTTATTTTGTTTTTTGCACCCAAAAAGTATTCTTCTAATATTACGGTACACTGAGCCATCGGATTTCATCAAAAATATCTAAATTTGTGTTACGAGGATGAACGAAGGTCTTACGTGTGTGGAACGACATGACGTAATTTTCATTTGTAGGTGAACTAACCTTTTAAAACACACACAAATAAAAAAGAAAGAAAAAAAAAAAACACCCTGAGACATTCTAAAAATATATTTTTTATGTTCCACAGAAGAAAATGATACAGGTTTGGAACAACTTGAGGATAAGGAAATGACAGAGTTTCCATTTTTGGGTGAACTATCCCTTTAAATTCGAATCGTGGCTCTCCTTGCGTCAAAAAAGGAACTGTTTTAGTTTTAGATTAACTTTATTATGAACTCTTTTACAGTTCAAAGTTCTTAATGCGTTGAATGTTACTATTGTTCAAAAGCGCGTGAAAAAAACGTGTCTTTCTCTCTCTCTGTGTGTGTGTGTGTGTGTGAAAACTATAAAAATGATACTGCCTGAGACTTTACCATCCAATTAAAGTTATAAAAATTACTTTAATGTTACGTGTTAAACATGACGCTTTCTCCACGTGCTTATTTATCACTAATTAGAGAATAAATTGAACCTCCGCCCTGAGTATCAAACCATTAGACCTTGTATCCGTTTTAGAAATGAGTCCAATTAGACAATTATCGGTGTCAAAAACAATGAGTCAATCAGCTCATTTACATCACATCACCCACCGTAATCACTGGCAAACAAGGCATCGTCGGCCATCGTGTTGCCGCGCGCACAGGCGTCTATCTGTAAACCTGATATTAAAGTTATTGAGCTTGAGTGAAGCGCAAACTCGAGCATCAGTATTGATTGATAACCTGCAGACGCCGCTCAGGTTACATCACGTGACGTGACATGCAGAGGAGGCGTGTTTCCATCAGCTTCAGTATGTACTGTTGAATTTTCCTTCACTAACAAGTCATTGAACTTGAACAGTATTTCGTAATCTGTTTTTGGATTAAATGAAATTGGGGGGAAAATAAAAATATTTATAGTATATAGAAATATATAGGCATATATCATAACGTCTGTCATTTTGACCTTATTTTTCTTTGTAAAATGACTGACGTAACTTTTTATTCATTTTATTTTTTTAAATTCTAACTAAAGTTTCAGTAGCTTGTATTTTTTATATATATATATATATATAAATATAATATAATATAATATAATATAATATAATATAATAATATATAAATATTTTTGTGGTGCTTATTTAAAAAAATAGTTTGTGAAACTTTACACACTGTCCAACAATAAATGTTTCAAACTGTGTTTTGTGACCTGTGCACTTGTGTGTTTGATTCAGTGTGTGCCTGGTTATCCTCTGGGGAAAGAAAATCAACTTTGCATTTACTTTTTTGCACTCCAACTTTGCATAAAACTCTTGGTAGTGTGCTCAATAATGAAGATGCCAAAGAAATCGCATACTCTCTTGAGTAGGTAGCTACTTAAGTAATTACTTTGCAACCGCTAAAAAAAGTACATTCTATATACGGTGCGTTCCAAACGGGATATATCGCCCTCCGGAGGGCACTTCGGAGTGAAAATAATCATGGTCGCCATATTGAAGGGTCGTTCCAAACCAAAGTGCTCAAAACAGGCCACTTCATAGGGCCCCTCTGAATGATGGGTACATCTGATGGACACTTCGGGCCCCCATGATCCTTTGCACAGGGAAGTTGTTTGACATCACAGAATGGGTACAGAAGGCTCGGAGTTCGATTTTAACTATAAATGTATGTATTATATTTTTCTATACTACTGCAGTATTAATACGAGTTAGAATTGGTACATTATTATGGTCAAAACGACATTGTACTTCAACAAAAATACTTTACAGCTCCCTTTATCAGTCCATTCAAATGTTTAAAATGCATAGATACAATATAGCCTATATGCGATAAACCTAAAATAAATAAACTAACGTTAAACAAAGGGCGCAGATTGCACAATCTACTCCTCCTTGATTGTCTCGTTAAGATGCCGCAGAAGTGCGTTCCATAAAAAGAGTTTTTTTTTTTTTTTTACCCCTACACCCTTCATCCCTTCGACGCTCTCAGTCCGGAGGGTAAACCCTCGGAAGGGATTAGGGCATAGGGATGAGCCCTTCGAATGGAACGCAGGGATAGTATGAGTGTGTGTGTAGTATGAATGTATTCCGGATGTACTACATTCACCATGTTGATACTATCACGTACCAGCGTCAGAAGCATCGCTTCACTGCCATTCACAAATCCTCTCTCGTGGCATCTAGGGAGAGTAAAGTGTCCATCGTATGCACACTTCAGAATCTCACCGGAAGTAGTAGGTCATCCGGGTACTTTTTGCCTACTGTTTTATGAGTATTGTGAATTTGGACATACTACTTTAGTCACATACTGATAAACTCTGATGTGACAGAGATAATTGATGCGAGAGGTCCCGGGTTCAAATCCCGGACGAGCCCCCAAATTATTAGATCAATATCTCAATAATAGGTAGAATATTTGTAGTCTCAGTCATCAGTTAAGAAACAGGCGCCTCAAGCCCTGTGTCGTGTGGCAGCAGCAGTGCGAGGCCTCGGGAGAATGACCAACCAGACACAGATAAAGTGTGGTACAAAGCATTCTCAGATTTATTCAGGATGAAGGGTCATATAGAAAATTAACTCCAGGATGGCTTGAGCATCCAATCATATGACTTGAGAATCAAACCTTACCATGTATGGCATTTCACGAAATATAATAATAAGAAATGTATGTGCGTAAATGTGTGTGTGTCTTCAACTTCTGGTTACGTGTGAGAGTGTCAGTGTGTCCAAGGACTACTACTACTTGTTTTGTCTAGGAAGGTACATGATGTGCATAATGGAAAAATCCCAGGACACAGAGAAAGTCAAAAAGAAGCCCAAGAAATAAGAAATTATTTAACACCTACTATATAGTAGGGAAGTATGTGATTTCAGGATTAACATTTTCTGGATTAACAATGACAGCAAATGGAAGGTCAAGTCAAGCCCATACCATTGGCTGCTTCCAAAAACACATACTTCCCTGCTATATAATAAGCGAAAAACAGTATGTGACAAATATGTGAATTCACAGTACTCAAAAGAGTAGGCAAAAAGTACCTCAAAAAGTCATCTGATGAGATTCTGAAGTGTGCATACGATGGACACTTTACTATCCCATGAGGCCACGGTAGAGGATTTGTGAATGGCAGTGATGCTGGTAGGTCACATAATGACAACATGGTGAATGTAGTACTTCTGGATTACATTTGACCCAAATGGCTCACATGGGCCCTGTCCCAAATGGCACACTCCGGACTTGTGGACTTCTTCAGAGTCCACACTTTGATGACGTCATGTAGCGCAGACCTATAGGGCCCTTGGCGCGAGTTCACGAGGGCGCATTGAGAGGTATTTTTGGGACAGACTCGATCGCCACGCCGGAAGTAACGGTCTGGTTGTTTTTTGACAGGAGCAGCAGGTTCGAGGATAATATTTAGCATCGAGAACAGGTTTCTTTTCATTTGCAAAATATTATCTCCATTTAAATAATGTATACAGTTGTAATAATACATAATGTTCCATTTGAACTAAGATTACAATTTTAACACATAATAAACATGTGCGTGAGTTTCAGATGAATTTACAGGTTTAAATATAAATACTTGGTTTACATATGACTCAGTAAAGCCATTCGGTTCTATTTATTTAATGAATCAAAATGCGATCGTATTATTATTCAATGTGCTATTATTATGTTTGAGATATCAACCACTGGTCGATGACCATAATGTTTGTATAAACTGTAGGTAACAACTGGTAAAATATGTCATAAAAACCGTAATGATACCTACACTTAAATATTTTATTCTCATCCATGTCATCAATTGCTCTTGAGCGAAATCTCCTCCCATCCGTTGTCTGATTGGCACTTCGCAAGGATTCCTGGGTAGTTAAAGTGTGCGGAGCCTGCATCTATGTGGGCTTCGCGGAAGACCGCTTCAAGGGTACAAAGGGGGCGCTGCTGAGCACACTTCAGAGCGTTAAAATGCTGAATGGGATGGCCTACGGACTCGTAGACTCAGTGAGCATGTGCAATTTAAGTCCACGAGACCGAAAGTCCACATGAAGTGCGCCATTTGGGACAGGGCCATCATGTGCATTTTCGGTCTTGTGGACTTACAATGGCCGCTGCGTGTTAAGTACCGTAGGGTGTCCCATTCATCATTTAAGCTTAAAGAAGGGTGCTCGTGAGCACCCCCCTTTGCGGCTGCTATGCATCCTCGATGCGCACTTCTGCTGAGCCTGCAAGACTGTGACCTACTCAGAGGCAGTCAAAGAGGCATTACGTTGTGAAAGAGTGGACTCAGAGGAAGACTGAGTGTTTAGGGTGCCATTTGTGACGGGGCCATTGATACTACACACATTTTTTGTTTGTTTTTTTAGAGGTCGTGAAGTAATTTTTGAAAAAGTAGTACCGACTCGAGTATGCGATTTCAGACGCAGCCATTTGGTGTGTTCAACTTGAAGTGGCGCTGCACAGACTGATCGGTGAATGACATCAAAGTACCACAAGAGCGATTAGGGAACGGAGGTTCAGTATGCTTTTGAATCTCTCGCTATACTTTGATGTCAGACACTGATTGGTCTGTGCAGCTCCACTTCAACACAACTATTGTAAGATGCAGAATTCTGAGCACTTAGTATACTACAGACAGTGTTGGGGGTAACGCATTACAAGAAACTTGAGTTACATAATCAGATTACTTTTTCAAGTTACTAGTAAAGTAACACTTTTTCAATTTACAACAAAATGTTACTTTTTCAAATAAATAACGCAAGTTACTTGTTCACATTATTGACTGACAGCTCTCCTGTCCCCATGTTGAGAGAAATAAAGGTCAGAGGTGTTGTGTGTGCTGTGTGAACATGATGGTTATTGTAGTTCTAGACTAAATGTGAACATGCATTTATTCATCTCACTTGCACGAAAACATTCAGTATTCCTCAAAATGAATAAAAACAGTGAAAAACTATCTCAGGATTTTACACAAACCTGTAATAATTAACTATATTAAATAATACAAATACACTTTATGTATTTAATCTCACGTTATTTACAATGTCTTTGCTGCTGACCTTCAATGATCTAATTCAACTATAATAATTATCAAAAATGACTTTAGATTAGATTTAGAAATAAGAGTGTTGAACTTTCTCCTCCTGTATAATATTCTTCTGCGATCCAGAATGGCAGCACACCTGAAATGTTTGTTTGAGTTGCACCCTCTACTGTACAGGAGTAAATGTGCATTTCCATCAGCATGAGGCTTATTCATTTCATTTTTGGTGTGAAATGGCCTTAACATTAGCAAAAAAATAGAACTTTTTTGTTGTTGTTTTAAAAAAGTAACACAAAAGTAACTTCTAAAAATGCAATTAGCTACTTTTTTTTAGGAATTAATGCAATATTGGAATGCATTACTTTTAAAAGTAATTTTCCCCAACACTGACTACAGATATAGTATGAATAGTATAGTAGTATGCTATTCCAAGCATAGCCAACTTCAGGCTTTTAACCAATTAAATCACAGCAGCTACAGAGATAACCAATAAGGTTTTATTTTGAATAGAGTGGCATATTAGTGACAGAACTTTGCCTCTTTATACACAAATCAACCAATGAGGAAAAAAATTAAAAACAAAGAAAAAACAAAAAAGTTCTTTTAAAAAAATGTGCATGTATAAAACCACGCTGGGCGACCATCAGACCAGGACCACGCTGGTCTGTGATTGGCACACAGACACAGGAAGGCCCGCCTCATATTTGGCTATGAATAGAAAGAGTTACCGGTAGAAATGAGTAGAAAAGACAGCAATGCAAACTCAAAGATTCACTGACGTCCATGACATTAACACACAGTGAGCTCCAGACGTTCTCAAATGAACAGGTGCAGGTTTGTTATTGGGAGGTGGGGGCTTCACAAGGACATGTGAATGTGTTAGATTGTGGTGGGGTGGAAGCGGTGAACATCATTTTGATCAAAATATTAAACCTCCAGCACCAACAGCTTTTTTTTTTGTACAAAAAATGTTAAACAATCATCACGTCTTAATACCTGAATTTCACATACTAATTGTAGGCTTGCAACTATATGTTTAGCATGTAAGCGTTTGATTAAACATTATTCACATCCATATTCCAATTAGACATGATTGCTGAGGTTTTGTGAGTATTTGTCGTGACGGTGTTAGAGCCAGTCTCTTAGACACAAATGAAAACAAACTAATAGATTTTAGTTAATGACCAATTTTTAATAACCCTTATTTTCTTTTTTTTTTTTGACTAATTAAATAAAACATATGCATTATAATTTGTTTCCAGATAATTTTAAATATTAATAATAGCATTTTTTTGCACTATAATTTGGTTTTTGTTTAGTTGTAGGAATGTACGATATATCGGCCGATTTACGTTCATTTTTAATGTTATCGTTATCAGCCCGATAAGACAATTTTGCCAATTATGGTTTTGAATTGCTTGAAATATGATTGAAAACATTTAATAAAAAGGAAAATACAGTTAAGTACAATATACAGTGCAAGTCTGTCATATAGGCTACATAATATTATAATGAGAACATTATAATTGTGTGCTTTTTTAAAATTTAGTTTTATTGGCCAATATATCAGTAATCGGCTTTCAAATATGAAGAATTCTCGGTATTGGCCAAAATTTTCATATAATTGTGTGCTTGGGACATGGCTTTTTAAAATGTAGATTTATCGGCCAATATATCGGTCATCTGCTTTCAAATATAAAGAATTATCTGTATTGGCCAAAATGTTCATTTATTTAGATTTATCAGCCAATATATCGGTTATCGGCTTTCAAATATATACAATTATCGGT
The DNA here is from genome assembly GCF_024489055.1 of Chanodichthys erythropterus. NCBI lineage: Eukaryota > Metazoa > Chordata > Actinopteri > Cypriniformes > Xenocyprididae > Chanodichthys > Chanodichthys erythropterus. The sequence continues at coordinate 19,296,075 of NC_090235.1, forward strand.
ATCGGCCAAAATATTCATATAATTGTGTGCTTGGGACATGGCTTTTTAAAATTTAGATTTATCGGCCAATATATCGGTCATCGGCTTTCGAATAAAAATAATTATCTGCATTGGCTAAAATGTAAATTTTTTTAGATTTATCGGCCAATATATCAGTTATCGGCTTTCAAATATATACAATTATCGGTATCGGCCAAAATATTCATATAATTGTGTGCTTGGGACATGGCTTTTTTAAAACTTAGATTTATTGGCCAATATATTGGTTATCGGCTTTCAAATATAAATGGCACACTTCAGTACCTATCATTAAAGAACCGATAACCAAGCAAAAAATGTGAATATCGGTAAAAAAAAATAAAAAAAATATCGGTTGTCAAACAGACTATCAGTCTCAAACCTTTACTCAGTGTCCAAGAGACTGGCTCTTACTATAGTAATTTATTCCAAGGTGTGTTGTGATGGGTCAGAAATTCTTCTAGGTATATACAATAATAATAATAATAATAAGGCTGATGCTGTGATGCTTTAGGTAACGTGTTCTGTGTGTTTGTGCAGTTGTCAATGTCACATAGAAATTTAAGTGCAGGGAGAGGAGAACATGTCCCCACGAAGGAAGAACTATCGGGGAGTGAAACACACTTGCAGATGCATTAAAACAAGCCAATATTCACACTCTCACACACTGTCAGGACATGATCATACAGAGTACAATATTCAAGCTACAGGTACTGTTGCACAGGTGTGACATTACAATCTTAGACTGAAGTACAACCACCCCGTATGGGTCTCAAGATTTCCCCCACCTGCCCGAAATGTCCCACAGAAAACAGTGTGGCGTCTTGAATGTGCTCTTGTACACACACTCAGTGGAATATGCTTGAGTGCAGGTTTCTCACATAAAAAAAACACCACCATGCATTCTAAACGCATGATTTGTGATATAATAGGAAGCGTTATTTGATGTCACGTTTCAGTGTTATGGCAGCTTTACCCTCAGCGATATGTTTATAAATGGGCGTGGGTGTAATTCTCTGTTACTCTGGATATAAAAAGGAAATTTTGGGGACTGCGTGTGCCGATACTGCACACAAGCCGTCCCAGATGCGATATAGTACGTTTGCACGTTCAGATATTTAAAATGATATGTGTTAAGACAAGTAATGTCATTTCAGCATTTTGCTAACATCTTGTGCTACATCTGCGAGTAACACTGACATCACACCACATGACATGTCACATACATTCTGAGCATGTCAACCACAGAGTCTGTTGTTGATAGCTTGTTATTGCTAATTCATGCATTTCTAGTCATTTTGCTTTTATGAATGAAATGTATTCTGATATAGCATATCAAATAAAACAGAATAACCCAGAAAAAAAAAAAAAAAATGATAGTAATTCTGAAATCGTACTATTTAAAGCAGGGGTCTCCAAACTCGATTCTGATGGGCCGCTGTCCTGCAGAGTTTAGCTCCAATCTCAATTAAACACACCTGAACCAGCTAATCAAGGTTTAATTAGGCATACTAGAAACTTCCAGGCAGGTGTGTTGAGGCAAGTTGGAGCTGAAATCTGCAGGAGAGCGGCCCTCCGGGAACGAGTTTGGAAACTCTTGATTTAAAGTCTTTCAGCTCGGATATCTTTGTTAGACACGCTATTTTTCTCCCGAAAAGTTGCATTTGTTACCCACAACGATAATGTCCCAACCCCAATCCACATCAACACGTTCCTACAACATCCATCTTGAGCATGACTGTCCATCAGGCTTGTTTGTGTCTCTGTTTGAGAGTGAATGTGGCTGTGCGAGAGACTAACCTTTCAAAACAAAAACCAGACACTCGATCAATGATCGGCGACACACTAAACGCTAAAGCATTCAGCATTTCTCCAGGTAAAACTGATAAAACAATTTTTAAATGATGTCCAGGTGGATGTGTGCATGTTTATTTTGTACTACAATAGCATGGTTAAAAGCATGACAAACAAAAAAAGTTGAATTGATATTTACACCGATAAAACCTTACTGCACAGCTAAATAGATAATATCCTTCACTACGAATATTATGATCACCAATTTCCTTCCATTCAGAGCTGCTGATATATTATTGATTATTACTAATGATTACTAAAGTTTTTATACAGAGCAGAGGAGAGGCTAGTCCTCTGATTCTATGCATGCGCTCCCTCACAGCAAACCTTAGGAGTTTGTAGTGTGCTGTGTACGTGTTTCGGGCTCTCTGCTCCAAACGGACAGTACCGCCGTGCCGAAACGTGCTCTCGCCAGCAGAGGGAGTCGTGCTGCGTGTGTGCGCCTGCGTGCGTGCGCGTGTGTCTAGGCTGGGGTCACAAGGGCACCTTTGACATACAATCGCACATATATGCGCAAGCACACACACACACACATACTCGCTCTGCTCGAGCTCTGTTTCTAGCACCTGGGAAATGGAAGGCACCACACAACGCTGGATCACTGACCTTGGTGACAGAAGAGCATTTCGAGTACGGACTCTACTTCTGCCATGCAACTCTTATTTCAGCTCCTTTTTCTCCCTCTTGTCTGACTTGCACAATCCCTCCATGACCCCAACTGTGTTCTTTTCCTCTCCCTCAATTTTATCATGCTGTTTTTTGTTTTTTTTTAGCTCCCATGTTTTCAGTCTGAGAGTAATATTGTGCAGGAAACATCTGAAATGGAGTGTCTTTACAAAAAAAAAAGATTCAGGTCATAATTCCATAGAACAACAATCCTAAACATATCAATAATAACATGTTCTTAAAAAAGTTTTCTTCTCTGTGTATGTGTAGACTCAAGCCCCGCCCTCACTGACCCCACCCCTAACCCAAGCCCCTCCCACAACCAATTCCATTTGTTTCTACATTGATCTTTATCAGTTTTTTTTTTTTTTTTTTGGAAAAGAAAGTTCCGAGTCCGTGGAATGAGAGGCACTCTCATGGGGAAACGAGGGAAGAAAGGGATCAAAGGAAAAGGGGCGAGATGAAAAGAAAGGAGGTGGGGTCAGACAGATAGGGGACGAGGTTGGAGAGATGGAGGAGGGTGAATGTATGGATGTTAGGCGTAGAATTCTTCCTGCTTGTCCGGTTTCTGGTAGGTGACGGTGGCTTGTTTAGGCTCCTCTAATGTGTAGCTGCCTTCATCTTTCTTTTTCATCCGGTAGACGAGTAACATTACAAGGAACGCAGCGAAGAGTGCTCCAACTACACCTCCGACAATCACCGCTGGAGAAAGAACAAGAGACGCTGATTACTTACAGCAATTCATTATGAACACTTCAGCAACAATTACATTCTCTCCCAGCATCCATAAATGTGCAAGTGTCATCTCTGGGTTAAAGACAAATGAGAGTGTTCAAGATTAAAAAAAAGAAGAAAAAAAAAGGGATTTAAATAACTTTTTAAATCAAGACTGGAATAATGATGCTGAAAATTCAGCTGTGCATCACAGGAAGAAATTACATTTAAAAAAATATTCAAAGAGAAAACATTTATTTGAAATTGTAATTGGTGAGCGTAAGTATGGAAGCTTGTTTCCGACAATGAATATAACATAAAAAGGTAATTGCGAATTTTTATATCACGATTCAGAATTGCATGATATAAACTTGCAATTGCGAAAAAAAATCAGAATTGTGAGAAAAAAAGTCAGTATTGTGAGAAGTCAAAATTGTGAGAAAAAAAAACTGAATTGTGACATACATTTTAAAATGTATTCAAAATAGAAAACAGTTATTTGAAATTGTAATAATGTCACAATATTACTGTTTATATTGTATTTCTGATCAAATAAATGCAGCCTTGGTGAGCAGAAGTATGGAAGCTTATTTCCACCACTGAATAGTCAAAAAAATAAATAAAAAAGGTAATTGCAACTCTCACAATTACATTTTTCTCAAAATTGAAAAGAAAAAAAAAAGAGAAAAAGTCATAATTGCGAGATTGAACTAACAGTTGCGAGAAAGTCAGAATTGCGAGAAAAAGTTAGAATTTTGAGATAAAGTCTCAATTGCTAGAAAAAAAAATCAGAATTATGAGATATTAATTTGCAATTGCGAGAAAAAAGTCAGAATTGTGAGAAACTCAATTGCGAGAGTCAGAATTGCAAGAAAAATTCAGAATTGCTAGAAAAAAAGTCAGTATTGCGAGGAAAAGTCAGAATTGCAAGAAAAAAGTCAATATTGTGAGATATAAACTTGCAATTGCGAGAAAAGTCAGAAGATATAAAATTTGCAGTTACGAGAAAAAAGTGAGAATTGCGAGAAAAGTCAGTATTGCGTGAAAAAAGAACTGTGAGAAAAAAAGTCAGAATTGCAAGAAAGTCAATATTGTGAAAAGTCAGAATTGCAAGAAAAAGTCTGAATTGCGAGAAAAAAGTCAGTATTGTGAAAAAAGTCAAAATTGCGAGAAAAAAGTCTATTGCGTGAAAAAAGTCTATTGCGTGAAAAAATCAGAATTGCGAGAAAAAAGTCAGAATTGCGAGAAAAGTATTGCGTGAAAAAAAGTCAGAATTGCAAGAAAAAGTCAGTATTGTATGAAAAAAGTCAATTTCGCGAAAAAAGTGAGAAAAAGTCGCAATTATCTTTTAAATTGTTTTATTCTGTGGCAGAAACAAGCTTCCATACATTAGACTTCTTTCTAAAACATAAAAAAAAAAAGTCTTACTGACCCCAAACTTGTGAACGGTAGTGTATAATAGTGAAATTAAAAACAATTTAATCATAGATAAATAAACATCATGACATTGATCCCTTTCTTATGTTCATTTTAAAAATCAGTCTGAGATTTTAGGGGATGCAATGCCAACAATGAGCACAACTATAAATGAACTCAAAGAGACAATCGTTTTAAGTTTCATTAATGTTTCTGAACAGTGATAAAAAACAAACCAACAAAAAGACACAGACAAACAAACACAAAACACATTTAATCAAGGCAGGGAGAGTTTTAAATCTCTAAAACTAAAGCTTAACTGCGAGAGCGTAAAATACGATGTATGAGCTAAATTTAAACTAATTCCACGCTATAGCCTGCGACTCCTACGTCTTTACCTATGACCAGGAAGTCTGCAAATACAAAGGCAAACAGTCCTCCGATCAGAATGGCTGAGAAGAGAGAGACAGCATATCAGATGACAGAGAGAAACGAGAGGGGAGAGACTGAGGCGCAGCTAAACAAACAGAGGTGAAGGTGAACGAGGAAGAGAGACAAAGAGCAGAAGACCGTGTTCTCCACAGAGAGCTAAAATAAAGTCCACTGGAGGCTCTTGCTTGAGATCATAGGAGCTGTTCTTAAAGGGCCAGTACATCAAAAATAAAGTAAATCCATATAAATCATTTTTGGGTGAACTGTTCCTTTAAATAACATGAAATGCTATTTAAAATACTATTGATAATGCTAACAGATAATGACTAAAAGTTTCATGGTTGAACCTTGAACATAATATATACACTACCATTCAAAAGTTTTGGAGGTTTGCTTTATTCAGCAAGGATGCATTAAATTGATCAAAAGTAAAGACATTTATAATGTTATAAAATATTTCTATTTCAAATAAATGCTGTTCATTTGAACTTTTTATTTATCAAAGAATCACCGTTTTCATAAAATATGAAGCAGCACAACAGTTTTCAACATTGATAATAATAAATTTAGTTTCTATTTCTATTTTCTTTTAAAAATAGTTTCTTGAGCATCAAATCAGCATATTAGAATGATTTCTGAAGGATCATGTGACACTGAAGACTGCTGAAAATTCAGCTTTGATCACAGGAATAAATTACATTTTAAAATATTTTTAAACAGTTATATAATATTTCAAAATGTAGTGTATTTTTGATCAAATAAATAATGCAGCTTTGGTGAGCATAAGAGACTTCTTTCAAAAACATTAAAGGAATCTTACCGACCCCAAACTTTTGAACGCTAGCGTGTTAAGCTTTATAATAATGCAAATAACGTTTTTCTGCTGTAGGGTTTTCAGTTCAGTATGATCTGTTTTATAAGCAACAGGGAGACAGACGAAGATATGTACAGAAAAAAATAGTAAATTAAAGATATATACAAGACAGACAGGTTCACAGACAGAAGCCAAAAAAAGGTTGAACTGGGTTGCGGAAGTGGATCTGAATGTGTCAGGCATCTCTCACCTATCAAAACTTCCTTCCTCTCGAGGATGTTCTTCTGAGGAAGTTGAGCGGCGGAGCTTCCCACAGCATCTACTGTGTTTCCAGTCAAATCTGGCTCTCCAGCCTTTCTGCCTCGGCCGACCTCGTTGCCTTGGTGAACTTCATTCTCGTGGATTTCAAAATCACCACTTGGACCTGGTCCTGCAACTTCATTATTTACAGTTTCATCTGGTGTTTGTGTCTAAATGAGGAAGAGAAAAGAAAAAAAGATAACCTTTCACTATTGCACAATAGATCATGTGTAGCTGAACATTTGCAGGGAAGCAGAGCAAAAACTGCAGACCGAGACAGACCATTTTGTACAAGTTCTTGGTTTTAAGCAAAATTGTCTAAATCATCTGATGAAAGTGTGATTTTGATGCAATACTCACAGATGATATTCATATGCACAAATAATACAATTCTTTTTTCTCATTTCTTTGTCTTAAATGTCTGAAATTTGAACCCAATGTGAATGAGCGCAAAAAGCAATATGGATGATATTGTCATGAATAGGGTAATATGATTTTTTTTATTTTTTAAAAAAAGGATCTACATTTGCTGACATTGGATATTTAACTGTGCATTTCCACTCTTTTTGCACCTAGATTACCTTGCCATCATCTAGCACACTTTAAAAATATTAATAATTCATTAATACTGTTAAATGTAATATTTAGCAAATCTTAAAATTAATATCCATTTTTAAAGCTGTGCATTATAATGATGTGAAGACTAAATTTACTTAAAGCATTTAAAATTAATCATTGAATTTTGTGTGTTTTATGTTTAATTTAAGACTTCGAATAATATAAAGTTTTAATATCTACCATTTATCGAAAATAATTACTGGCTTACTTCAATTGGCTGGAATTTACATTTATATCATACATTACATATATCTGTATTCCCAAAATGTTCATATCAGTGCAGCCTTATATGAAATATTAAGTATTTATTTCATATAGATAATATACAAATTTAACTTCTACCATTTATGGAAAATAATTACTGGCAAAAATGTTCAAATTGGTGCATCCTTACATGGAATTATAATATTATTTATTAGTTTTATTTAACGATATATAGATAATATACAATTTTAATATCTGCCATTTATTGAAAATAATTACTAGCTTAATTTTATTTACATATTGGCACATGTTATTTAACAACATATGCAATAATATAACATTTTAATACATGCTTTTTTTTTTTTATTTCTTTTTTTAAATTAGTGGCATATCTGTATTCCCAAAATGTTCACATCAGTACAGCCTTACATTGAATATTATTTATTTATTTATTTATTTAAGGCATATAGATAATATTTAATTTTAACATTTACCATTTATTGAAAATAATTACTGGCAAGAATTTTCGTATTCATATTACACAATTTTAATATCTGCCATTTATTGACTCTGTATTGGCCAGATTTGTTTCATATCGGTGCATCATTACTAACTAACTAACCATTTAGAGTTCAAATAAATCCAAATATCCAACCTGTGTTGTGGAGCTCATCAGCGAGCGAGTGCTGCTCTCCGGCAGGGCGGCTCTACTCGGGGTGGTCTGCGGTTGCCGGGGTCGTACGGGGGCGGAGCTTGGAGTGGTCAGGGCAGGACGTGGTCTTGGCGGCTTAGCAGTGGTGGACGAAACGGTGGTGGGAATAACCTCAGTGGTTGTGATGATGTCTTCTTCTGTCGTCGTCTCTGGGGTGCTGGACAGCTCAAACATCATTTCTGTGGTGATGAACAGATCGTCCTCCTCCACTGTAGTCTCACCCGGAGCCGTGGACGAGTCCATGAACACTACAGGAACGTCAGTCAGCCAGGGTGCAACCGTAGCTTTCGTCGTCTCTTGTCCCCGCTCTTTGTCAGCATCCAACCTTATTACCATCTCGGATTCTCGTTCTCTATCCGGCTCCTTCGTCGTCCTCATTTCCTCCTCCTCAATCTCAGTCTCCACTTTGTAGTCTCTGTCTAGTACATCTTGACCCAAGCCGCTCTCGCGCTCCACCTCAGGTGGAGGTGGGCTACTCGGCTCTGCGGCGGGGGAGGCCGAGGGGGCGGGGCCAGTGGCCTGTGTGGTAGAAAGTGGGAGGGGCTCCTCCGTAGTGACAGCCACACCTGCTGCAGTCGGACGAACGTTTATATCTGGAACTGAAAGCGTAGAGAAAGAGCTATGAAAACACGGTGAGACAGGGTGAAGGAGATCAATACTCACAGCCATTTTAGACCGTGTTAATGTGTCATATGATACCTAGCACAAGCGTCTGCAAGGCTTCAAAGCAACCTTTAGATTGGTCAGCCCAGGAATGTGAACATCCCCATGGCAACACATGAATAAAATATCAATAACCTTGGTGAGAAATACACACGCAGAACAAAGCAAACAGCCCTGCATCACACAAACTCACACAGAGATGGTCTTCTTTAACTACAGGCACTTTTATGTCCCAAGGGTTGATTTTTATCAAAGCAAACTGATTTCAACAGATAACAGATGTTTTTCTTTTTATTATATGAAGGTCACATTAAAATTGTCTTAGAAACTTTGCCTTCATCATTACTTTTTGCTGCTTTTTATGTGTAGATTTTTTTTTACCCTTGACCTTGACGTTTTCTCAAATTATGAAAATCCATCATATATTTAATAATATATTTAACAATAAATATATTTTAAAAACTATAATCTAAATAGAGTAAAATAACCAATATTTATTGTGTGAACATACTTCATTTATATAGTCTATAAATATTATTTTTTTTTATTTTATAAGTTATAAGTTGTGATATAATTTCCTGCAAATGTTAGTGTAAATGGGGGGGAAAAATAAGTAAATATTACCTTTAATAAATAATACTTATTTATTTATATAATTTATATAATATATATATATATATATATATATATATATATATATATATATATATATATATATATATATATATATATATATATATATACACACTAAAATAAAAAATAAAATAAATAAATATATATATATATATATATATATATATATATATATATATATATATATATATATGATTAAAAAAAATAAAAAAATATTAAGATCGAATATATAATATATATATATAATATATATATATATATATATATATATATATATATATATATATATATATATATATATATATATATATATATATATATATATATATATATATATATATATATATATATATATGTGATCTTAATTTTTTTTTTAATCATTCTGTATTTGTCAAATTATATAAAAAAGTACAAAAAAAGCTGTTTATTGCATTTTAGTCCAAAACATTTTTTATATTTTTTATTATATTTTAGTTATTATATCTTATTGTTAAACAAAACTAAAACCATAAAAACATTTTATTAAAACCATATAGACATTTAAAAAAACATGACAAAAACACACAAAACATCATTAAAAATTGAAAATGGAAAATATAAATATAAAAACCAATTCAAAATATTAATAAAAACTATAAACAATACAAATAAAATAACACTGGTCCAAAACTGTTTAAAATGTCATTTCCACCACAGAATTTTCTCAAACATATAATACATACTTTGAGACATAACTGAAATGACATTGTGGTGGAAATATGCATGATTTTCAGAGAAATTACAATAGTCTCCTGTGAGATATCAATGTCTGCTGTTAAAAACAGTTCGTGATCAAATTAAATAATGTGTGAAAAGTGTGTTTGAAGACAGTTTATTTTCTAAGCATCCACAGGGCACAAAGTGCACAGAAGAAACACCCAACACTAGCAGATATTGGCCGTCCACACCCAGATTCCTGCTGATTAAGTGATCTTGTTTACAGTAATCTGATTACCGAGGATCAGATGATCACATACACACACACACTAATACATGAAGAAGTGCTTTTATGTACAAGAAAAGAAGGTTGTATTTCACTGTCAGTCTGTGAGCTTCAGTTTAGCAGAGGCTAAAATAACTGTATGAAGTTGTGGGAGGAATGTGAAAGAGAGAGAGAGCAAAGTGAGAGAGAAAGAGCAAGGCGTTGAGTTGTGAGAATTATACCAGCTGGTGAGGGGATTGGAAGTCCGGGATGGACTTTTAAACAAGGCAGCTGTGACCTCTTAATGAGTGATTCACACTCACATGTCACAAACACACTAAAGTGACACACAGACAAACACAACACACATCATACTCACAGCCAGAGCCAGATCCGGAGTAGAAGTCCTCATCATCGGGAAATTCATCTCCGGAGCCCTCATCGTCGCTTGGTCGGGATGCCTTGAAACAGAGAGGAAGATAAAGTCAAGTGTTTGTGATGTCACAGGAAGTGGAATGATTTAATGGTACGATATATCGGATTCACAGTGTGTGTGTTTGTTCATGTGTAAGTGTGAAGGGGTCTAGCGTGGGGAGCCGTTTCATCGAGAGGCCCGTTGCTAGGGGCAACACTTGCCTTTAACCCAATTTCTTAAATAGGGATGAAAATTCAGCAGAAACAGAGCTCTAGACTGTCCTCAGACCCAACGTGTCACATTAATGAGAAAACTGTGGTCATCAAATACACATAGTACAAGAACACATTGTACATTTAAAGCTACAGTACAGTCCAAAAGTTTGGAACCACTAAGATTTTTAATGTTTTTAAAAGAAGTTTCGTCTGCTCACCAAGGCTACATTTATTTAATTAAAAATACAATAAAAACAGTAATATTGTGAAATATTATTACAATTTAAAATAACTGTTTTCTATTTGAATATATTTGCTAAAGTAATTTATTCCTGTGATGCAAAGCTGAATTTTCAGCATCATTACTCCAGTCTTCAGTGTCACATGATCCTTCAGAAATCATTCTAATATGCTGATCTGCTGCTCAAGAAACATTTAATGTGTACAATTGTACAAAATATTTGTGTACAATTTTTTTTTTTTCAGGATTATTTGATGAATAGAAAGTTCAAAAGAACAGTGTTTATCTGAAATCTAATCTTTTGTAACATTATAAATGTCTTTACTGACACTTTTGATTGATTTAATGCATCCTTGCTGAATAAAAGTATTCATTTCTTTAATTTCTTTTCAAAAAAATAAAAATAATAATTCTTACTGACCCCAAACTTTTGAACGGTAGTGTATAATGCTACAGAAGCTTTGTATTTCAGATAAATGCTGTTCTTTTGAACTTTCTATTCATCAAGGAATCCTGAAAAAAAGTAGTACACAACTGTTTTCAACATTGAAAATAATCATAAATGTTTCTTGAGCAGCAAATCATCATATTAGAATGATTTCTGAAGAATCATGTGACACTGAAGACTGGAGTAACGATGCTGAAAATTCAGCTTTGCATCACAGGAATAAATTACTTTGTCAAATATATTTAAATAGAAAACAGTTATTTTAAATTGTAATAATATTTCACAATATTACCGTTTTTTACTGTATTTTTAATTAAATAAATGTAGCCTTGGTGAGCAGACGAAACTTCTTTTAAAAACATTAAAAATCTTAGTGGTTCCAAACTTTTGGACTGTACTGTATATAATAGTACAATGCGTCACAAATCAGCAGAACACATAAAAATAAAAAATTAAAAACATTTTAGAGGCTGTTTTTGTACTTAAAGAGAACCTGTTATGTCCTTGGTTTTGATTTCGAGATCTACTGGAATAGGTTTTCTAGCTTGAAAGTAAAAAAAAACACATTATTTTTCACATAGGGGTGAATTCAGGTGGATTGGGACACTTTTTCCCAATCATCTCAATGGCAAAAAGTGTCCCAATAAACCCCAATTCCACCCTATTTGACATTGTTGCAGCTCCTCTCTTCCCAGTCTGTCAGTAACGCTCTGTTTAGTTCCTGTCTGTATGAAGCCCCTCCTTCTGAAAAGCTCAATGTGCTCTGATTGGTCAGCTGGAGCAGTGTATTGGTCAAGTGCTTAGGGAAATGTCCCGCCCCTTACCATAACCGCCAGTCTCAACACACTACTAACTCACTCAACCAGGCCCCGCCGCTTTATTTAGCATATGTCTTGGGCGGGAATTATTTAAATGAGGAATATTGTGACGTGTTCGTTCCCAGAAGAAAACTCAAGACTACAATGGAGGTGTTTCAGGGAGTTCAGTGTACACTGACACTGATATAGAGAATAACTGCTGCTGGAGGGACTTTAAAGACATTTTCATGCTCAAACGGCATCAATACACACTAAAGAACGCATAATAGGTCCTCTTTAAAAAACACTGAATTTAATTACAGTCAGCACACAGCCCAAGTGTTCAGTGAGGTTTTCTAAACAACATTACGTAACACCCAACCGCTGGTGTAAAAGCTCTTCTACACCCCATGTCTGTATCATTCTTTACACTTGTGGTCTCTTTCCTTCCCCCCACTCTCATGATTGGTTGACCTCCATCCCGGCAACACCCCATAAATACTTAAACCAATAAACCGACCCCGTGCCCTCCCTATAACCCCCCATAAACACAAACACTGGCCCAAAAATGCTGTCAGTCATCAGTATGGCCCTAAGCTTAAAGGATTAGTTCACTTTAAAATGAAAATTCTGTCATCATTTATTCCCCCTCAAGATATTTGGAAGAATGTTTGGGGGTGAGATCTTTTTGGTTAGAAACATTCTTCCAAATACCTTCCTTTGTGTTCAGCAGAACAAAGAAATATATAAAGGTTTGGAACTACCTGAGGGGGAGTAAATGATGACAGAATTGTCATTTTTGGGTGAACTATCCCTTTAAATGCATCACACACAAACATCTGTAATTATCTGGTTTAATTACATATGCACATAATGTCTGTTTATGTGTCTTCATGTTTTGCACTGTAAGCATGTGTTATACACTCTGCCTATGTAAATGAATGCCCCAAACAGGACTTGCTGAGATCATTTTTAAAAAATATACATAAATATAAATGCTTATTGTATAATATGGAATTGTAATATTTATTTAAAAATGTTTTATTTAGAAATACAGCAAAAAGGCAGTAATATCATAAAATATTATTAGAATTTAAATAACTGTTTTCTATGTGAATATATTATAGAATGTAATTTATTCCTGTGATCAAAGCTGAATTTTCAGCATCATTACTCCAGTCTTCAGTGTCACATGATCTTTCAGAAATAATTCTAATATGCTGATTTGCTGTTCAAGAAACATTTATGATTATGATTTTTGCTAAAATATGTAAATATATTAACAAATGCAACAGATTTCCATGAACATGTTGAAGCAGACAAAAACAAGTCACCGATCCACTGAATAGAAATACATTTCTGATTTATGGTTCATCATTTCATTGCAATAAGAAATTTTAACTGATTCCTGATATGCAAATAAAATCAGAAATGCATTTCTGTCTTAACACTCTTGTACTCAAGAGACGGAGCATTTAACAGCCATGAAAAAGGACATTTAAATCATCACGACATTCATGATACAATGTTATTTTGCCAGCAAAAATCACTGACATTTCAGCCAGCTCTAGTAAACTAACAAACTGAAGCGTTTCCAATTACTATTCTAGCCATTTTATCAAGTAAAACAGTTTTAAATGGTGGGATGGATTCATGCTGATCTTTTTATAAACACAAAGTGCATGTGAACACCAGGGAATCAGATCCAACTGTGCCTCAATCTGAACTGCTATTAACCACAGGCCATTCACCAAATGCAATCAAGTCTAATGCGATTTCCTCCCCAACCTGTACAACACTCAGAAATACATGCTGCAGATGCACCGGATCTCCTTTCCAAATCCTTGCAAAAGCTGCTGCTCAAGAAGCAGGATTCAGCCAGCATGCATATTTGGATAGATTGTGTGTTTGTGGACGTCTGCGTATCCTCCCCTGTAATGGCGGGGTTGGTTTGTGGTGTAATTTGGTCTACGATATGATTAAGGGGTAGAACTGGCTCGCACAGCAAGGGTTCTTTCACAAACTGTGTGTGTGTGTGTGTGTGTGTGTGTGTGTGTGTGTGTGTGTGTGTGTGTGTGTGTGTGTGTACATAGAGATAGAGAAGGGGTGTGGGTAAAAGCTTTTTAGAGTCAAATGTAAATATAACATCCATCTGTCTGGCAGCACAGAATTATATAGAAACCATAGCAGGGCTGCACGATTACAAATTATCAGTTTCCTTTGATATTGTAATCACGATTCATTTTGATTAACAGAATTTGCATAATAATGCTTGTTTTGTGAGAGGCAATGTAAACAAAAAAAGTGTTGATATGAACATTAGCCCTCTTTTCCAGCATAAGAAATAAATTATGAAATATAAATTCGTTTTTTATATTTATTTTTTTATGAATAAATGCTTTTTATCCATCCATCCATCCATCTATCCTCTACAAAAAAAGGTTTCACATATAAATATGTAACTAGACACTTTTAAAGAATAGAAGCAAATGGAAGTCAGTAAATTACACTTTTCAAAATTAATTGTGGCAGCCGTAACTATTTTGATCATTTATTTGAATAATTGTGCAGCTCTAATTAATGGAAATATATATCTGTTGTGCTCTCTTTCTCTGCCAGATTTAATGTTGTTCTGTACTGGCATCTATCTAGAGGAACAGCTGCGAGGAGGACGAGAGATAGAGAGAGTGTGTGAAAGAGAGAGAGAGAGAGAGATCAACCTGTAAGTAAAGTTAAAAGGTGAGTTGGTCACTAGGTAATGACCTCATTATGAGTTAAACACACGTGTGTTAATGAACATCTACATTTGCCATTTAAATACTCACACATTACTGCACCTCCACCTACAACACATCTGACCCTCAAGTTTAAACTTTGTCTCTTGAAATGTGTTGTTATGAATACGTGTATGAAGTGGACAGCTGTTTCTATGGGACAATCCTTAATCCAACCAGCAAGTGATCCCATAATCCCACGGGATTAGGACCATGTCGGATGCCCATATGGGTAAGACGCCCTGTGTGTCAGTATAAGAGCTCCTCCGTTGCATACAAGTATTTAGCATTTATGATGCTGGGACAAAATCTAACCCTGGTTTAATCAACAAAGCGGGGTATAATAAAATTCAACATTTTCAAAAAGATAATTATTAAATTTAAACGCAACAATAGCCCACTTCTGTTGTATCTGTAATGTGATATATTTAAGAGTAAAATAGGATATTCAATGAGAAACAAATGTTGGCTGGAGCTTGATTTTATTCATCTGGAATTGATTGGATTGCGGAAAGTGACACGTGTTTTGAGGGGAAGGGCTGAAAAATAAAAGTAGCAAATAAATAAATAAAACCATATTTACACCCATGCATTATATATATATATATATATTTATATTTATATTTATATTTATATTTATATATATTTCATAGATATGTAATATGTATGATAATGAATTTATTTTATTTTTATTTAATGATATTTATTATTATTATTACATAATTATATTTACATATATATCATTATATATATATAAATTACATAGATTATATTTAATGATATTATAATTATTCAATTCTAGTATATATCTAATTATAAAATACATTCATTATCATATAAATATTTCATGAGTATATATATATATATATATATATATATATATATATATATTTATATTTATATATATTTCATAGATATGTAATATGTATGATAATGAATTTATTTTATTTTTATTTAATGATATTTATTATTATTATTACATAATTATATTTACATATATATCATTATATATATATAAATTACATAGATTATATTTAATGATATTATAATTATTCAATTCTAGTATATATCTAATTATAAAATACATTCATTATCATATAAATATTTCATGAGTATATATATATATATATATATATATATATATATATATATATATATATATATATATATATATATATATATATATATATATATATATATATATATATATATATATATATATATATATATATATATATATAAAAAGTGTCCGTTTAAATAAACTTGTTAATTGTTAAATTTGTTACACGTATATATGTATTACACTCACTCATATAATACATATATATGTGTATTATATGTGTATAAACATATATATGGAAAAATCCAATTCCAAAAAGAAAATTTACAATGTAATTTTTTTTTTTTTGTTCACGATAATACAAAAATTAAAATGTGTATTAAAAAGAAGTTTGAAAGAAATTTTGAATCATGTTCCCTGTGAGTCATTTTTTACATGAACTCAAACATAAAACGGCTTCCGTGTTACAACAGAAAATTGATCTTTGTAATAAACAAACATGAGGAGTTAAGGCAGTTTAGGGTTGGGTTTTCCAAGCATGATGTGGGCAAAGTGTCTAGAAAGCTTTCTGCTGAGAAGTTGCCATGGAAACGCTTTCACGGCATATTATCCGAGTCATGACCGTTCTTCCCACACGACAACCAGCCTACAACACCCGGAATCACTGCTGTCTGGGTTAACAGGGTAAAACAGGGTGAACCGACGACAGCATGTGCGTAACATGACCGCTTTCACATAAGACTCGCAATAAACTCAAACGTCAGCTGGTTCAAATACGCAGTGTTTGTGAAGTTTAAAGGATGGTATTGTGTGTGTGCGAGTGTGTATTTGTATGTCTGTATGTGTCTGGGTGAATGAGCGCTTTCTCCTCGCAGGCTTCCTGCGGATCATAACTTCTCTTGTGTTTCTAAGAAACTTTTCAAAGGAGCTAAAAAATGCAGCCAGGGGCTAGGGAATGGCCTGCCTTTGTGCGTATGTGGGTGTGCATGTAAGGGCGAGTGTGTGTGGCCCGTCTTTGTGATTATGAACAATCCTCCCCCTTTCCCAGAATCCCCTGCTGTTCTCAGTGTGTGTGTGTGTTTGAACTTCTGTATGTGCCCGGAGATCCTCATTTCCCATATCTTTAGGGACAATCTCAATTTTGCTGCACAAATAAAAAGAAGGATAAGGTACATAGAAGCGAGGGAATATGGGTAATGGCAGGCTTTCTGGAACAGCAGTAGCTGAAAGTGCAATTGGAGCAATTCTGATCTATTATGGAGAGTTGTTGCTCAGTAACTGCATACCTGACTTGAGTGCAGAAGTGGATGAGAAACACTGTGGAAATCTGGTCGGGTGTCAAGTATTTAATAGCATCTACTGCCACTGACGACGCCACAGAAACATACTCGCCAACAAAGGAGTGTGCATTTTATGCCATGAGATCATTTTACGTAATGTTAAACTTGTTTTTGGCTAGGATCAGTTCATGGCTCAACATGTCTTTAAATGGTGCGAGGCGAGTTTTATTTACCAAGGTAAACGACACGTTCAGACACATACTCAAACAAGTATGTGATTGAAATGGTCACATGTACACCTACACACAGCAGTTACACACCCCACTGTATTTCCTGTATGCGTACAGGTGTGTACATGCATTACCTCGTCCTTTACCTATGAATATTTAGGCACCGTGAAGTAGAGGGATCGACCGCTCAAAGTTTTGAATTTTGAAAGGAATCCTTTTATGCACTAAATTGATCAAAAGTGACAATAAAAAGAACATTTATAATGGTAGACATTGTTCTATTTCAAATAATTGCTTTTTTGAAAAGTTTATATTTATCAAAAAATCTAATATATATATATAATACATCATAAAATATAAATATATATATATAATTTTTTTTTCTGATTATTATATATATATTATGATGTATTATATATATATATATATATTATGATTTATTATATATATATATATATATATATATATATATATAAATATATATATATATATATATATATATATATATATATATATATAATTTTTATATATATTTATGATGATAAAATGTGTGTGTGTATCAAGGTTCCACAACAATATTAACTCTTTCCCAGCCATTGACGGAATTTTCTGTCATTTATGAGACCACAGCTGCATCCGAAATCGCATATTTCCCTACTATATAGTAGGCGAAAAACAGTATGTGACAAAAGAAGTCACAGAACTCAAAAAAAAGAATAGAAAAAAAAAGTACCCGGATGATTTACTTCTTCTGGTGACATTCTGAAGTGTGCATACAATGGACACTTTACTATCCCATGAGGCCATGAGGCAGGATTTGTAAATAGCGGTGACGCGATGCAACTGATGCTGATAGGTCACGTGATAATGAAAGAATGGCGAATGTAGTACATCATATTCATACTATATAAAACAGTTTTTTTAGAGGTTACAAAGTAATTGCTTATGCAAAATAAGTACGTACTCAAGAGAGTAATTTCGGACGCAGCCAACACTTCCCCGGCAATGACGGAATTTTGAGTCTTTCGGTGTTTACATCGTTATACAGTAGGAGGCGCTATTACACATCTTCTGAAAGAGAACAGAATATCTGGATCAAAACTTTTTGACTCTTTGAATCCTGGCAGCCTTTTTTTTGGTGATTTCAGCAGAATATCATTAAAACCTTACATGACAATAGCCGAATTCCCCAACACATCAACTTGTTTACCTTATCAAGTTTACCTCCCAATTGGAGTCATTCGTTTATCCCGTGACATCCCCAAGCTGAGATGTGCAGTCAGTCATTCGTTCTTTTATCACATAACTGTATGTGTTGTTATCATCTGAAGGTATCTTTATCAAAGTGATTTTTCCCCATCATATGGATGAAGTTTAAAGTATTGCCAACTATTTATTACCACATTAAATGTTATAGAAAAGAACCATCATGACAAGAATGTTAAGAAATAAAAAAGCTATAATTTGAGACCAGAAACCCATCACGTAACTGCAAAGGTGATGACAGGTGAGGATTCACAACTTTTTGAGCAATGTTGCCAAACAATGTTGCTTGGGCACTTTCCCATTGAGAATGATCAACACATTTCTATCTGGATTCTTAAGATCAGTCGTGGGAAAGTTTTAAAGATCCTCAAATCAGAATGCTAGCAGCCAATCGTGGAGATTTCAGAAAAAATTCAAACAAGATGGCGGCCTCTCAGCAGCAGTGGAGCGAAGAAAAGGAGCGTGAACTTATATCTTTTTACGCTGGTAAGTTGTCATGTGTCAACCTAAAACAGGGAATTTACCTCATTTAATGCTTAAAATACCAACAGATGTCCAATTTAATGTACCTAGGTAGCCATCAAATATTTTTAGTTAAATGCTAAAAAGACGTGCTCCATGTAATGTCACATGTGCAGTGGCATAGGCTGTAGGGAGTATGGCACATGAAAGTCTGATCGATGCGGGTTCAAATCCGCCTTTTGCCAAACCTGCTCTTTTCCCTTAGTTGCCCTGTGATGGCAAGATTGCCCAGCAACATTGCTGAAAAAGTTGCCCTGTGTATCATCATCTTAAGAGTTAAATTTGGGTTTGGGTATTATTAACTAATTTCTGTATTCAATACAGCTGTCACGTCACATGACAAAAGAAGGAACGACTCAGAAGAGTCAAACCCAAAGACTCTGGAGGTGAACTAATCATTTCTCTTTCCGGTACAGACTGCATAGCTTCTATGAGGCTGTCACAGGATGAATGATTGACCCGAACCCGAACCTGAAGGCTCAAGAGGTGAACTAATCATTTCTGTTTCCTGTACAGAACCATGTGCGGTCAACACAAAACGAATGATTCATTCTCTGAGACTAGTTATCATATTGAAGATTCATTCAAAATGTATGTATCATTTATTCACAAGCGATAAATGCGTTGCTTGTGCATGTTGTAGTCTTTGACAAAAATGCGATTTCTCAGTTTTTTTGTTCAGAATGTCTTATTACCCACATTCAAGTGTTGATAAAAAAAATAAATGCATAAAGCTAGAATAAAACCGGGTTTCATTTGATATACTGCATGTTCAGATATTCATACGTTCAACAAAATATTCTGGAGGCCATGAAAGTTTTGTGAAAATTACCAAAAATGCTGGCGGTGGCTTGTAAAACGAGATAAAAATGCTGATTTAGACAATGATTTTGCAATGTGGAAAGAGGTAAAAAAAAAAAAGTGGATGTCATTCAAATCCAGTTGTTTCACCACCCCAGATTATGTTACATGTCATTTAGTGACATACAGTACAGTAATTGCAGGGACTGTCCTGCTTAAGTAACTTGGGGTTACGAGTCTTACTTAAGGTCACCGTAATGACAGGGCATCTGTTTAACGCTCCATTTCAGAATACGTGAGCTTTGGGTTGCCAGCACACACCATTAACCTCTACTCAGCCATCATGTGATGTGCGCGTCTGTGCATGTGCATTATAAATGAAAGTCACATTTGCTTCAGAATAAGACTCATCTGACCAGAATTCAGATCAGGGTCATCATCGCGCCCATTAAAAAACATCAGGTTAAAGCAGGAATGCAGTTGCCGGTCGCACACTCCTTCCTTTTCCACACCGTGAGATAAAAATGGAGTGTGTGGAATGTGTTTATTTAAAGGAGTGCAAATATGCAGTGAACGAGATCACCAAAGCAGTGGACTGTTCTTTCTCAGCGTTATCTCTCTCTCCATATACAAATGGCCCCTGAAACAAAACATTCACAACAGCAATAAATGGATTGAATATGTCTGTAATTAGCAAGTCTCACAACACTAAAGAGAAAACAGTAACAGCTGAAATCTGTTCAGTTCAGATCAGACATAACTGAAAATGACTCATTGTTCAGTTAAACTGATTCATTAAAAAGGATCTATTATGCCCTTTTACAAAGTCTTGATTTTGTTTTTGGGCTCTACTAGAATATGTTCATACTTCAGTGTTCAAAAAACACCTTATTTTTTCATCTTCTCCATTGTTGCAGCACCTCTTTTCCCAGTCTGTCAGTAACACTATTTAGTTCCTGTCTCTATGAAGCCCCTCCTTCTGAAAAACACAACGTGCTCCGATTGGTCGGCTAAGTGTGTTGTGACTGGTCAACTGCTTTGAGTGAGTTTAGGAAATGTCCCGCCCCTTACCATAACCGCGAGTTTCAAGTTACTAACTCAACCAGGCCCCGCCCCTTTATTTTGCATACGTCTTGGGCGGGAATTATTTAAATGAGGAATATTGTGACGTGTTCGTTCCTGGAAGAAAACTCAAGACTACAATGGAGGCGTTTCAGGGAGTTCAGAAACAGTGACACTGATAGAAAGAATAACTCCTGCTGGAGGGACCTTTTTCATGTTCAAACAGCAACATTACACACTAAAGAAAGATGAAAATGTAAAAAAGCATAATAGGTCCTTCGCTCATGATTTGGACATCACTGAAACGCCTTGAAACGCGCAGCATTATTTAATGTGTTGGCGTAAATTCCCCTGAAGCAGGCAGACAAGGCGGGACATATCGAGCAGCTCCTCCCTTTTTTAAAACAGCCGATAGCATTTCGTTTATATATCTCTAACCGTTTCTCCTCCTAATCCTCTCCATGTCACTTTAAAATATAGTATTCTGTGTAAAATTCATTTAGGTCCAATATGTGGTCTCTGCTGACTGGCGCACATGATCCGCTCTGTGCTCTCTTGTCTCTGGACCGGAGCAGACTGTGTGCATGCTATATTATTTACACTCTGAATCTTTCCCTATCCCCTATGTATGTGCCATCCACCATGTAGAAAACATTAAATGTTAGAGCCGTAGGATTCTGGATAACATTAGAATCATGATTTTTTGGTTTCAAATAGAGATCACGATTCTGAATACAACTAAACAACATAACATTATTTACTGGAGGTTCTGACCAAATATTAATTGCTGGTCTCTGCTGGAAAAATGTTCAGTTAATCATTTAAAGGTGCCGTAGAACGTCTTTTCAAAAGATGTAATATAAGTCTAAGGTGTCCCCTGAATGTGTCTGTGAAGTTTCAGCTCAAAATACCCCATAGATTTTTTTATTCATTTTTTTAACTGCCTATTTTGGGGCATCATTAAATATGAGCCGATTCAGGCTGTGGCCCCTTTAAATCTCCTGCTCCCCTCCCCCGGAGCTCACGCTTGCCTTAAACAGTGCATAAACAAAGTTCACACAGCTAATATAACCCTCAAAATGGATCTTTACAAAGTGTTCATCATGCAGCATGTCTAATCGCGTAAGTATGGTATTTATTTGAATGTTTATATTTGATTCTGAATGAGTTTGATAGTGCTCCGTGGCTAACGGGCTAAAGCTAACACACTGTTGGAGAGATATATAAAGAATGAAGTTGTGTTTATGAATTATACAGACGGCAAGTGTTTAAAAAATGAAAATAGCAACAGTCTTGTCTCCGTGAATACAGTAATAAACGATTGTAACTTTAACCACATGTAACAGTACATTAGCAACATGCTAACGAAGCATTTAGAAAGACAATTCACAAATATCACTAAAAATATCATGATATCATGTATCATGTCAGTTATTATTGCTCCATCTGCCATTTTTCCTATTGTTCTTGCTTGCTTACCTAGTCTGATGATTCAGCTGTGCACAGATCCAGACGTTAATACTGGCTGCCCTTGTCTAATGCCTTGAACATGAGCTGGCATATATGCAAATATTGGAGCCGTACATATTAACGATCCCGACTGTTATGTAACAGTCGGTGTTATGTTGAGATTCGCCTGTTCTTCGGAGGTCTTTTAAACAAATCAAATTTACACAAGAAGGAGGAAACAATGGAGTTTGAGGTTCACTGTATGTCATTTCCATGTACTGAACTCTTGTTAACTTGTCAACTATACCGAGGTAAATTCAATTTTTAACTCTAGGGCACCTTTAAAAAATGATTTTGAGTGAATTCAACGACTCATTTCGTTACTGGATGAATCAGTTTTTTTGAACAAATCTTTTGAATGAATGATTCAATGACAAATACAGTTTTCAACTTGTCGCCACCTAGTGGCGTACGATGTAACTGACACAACCGTTATTTGAAGCGCCAAGTTAGTTTCAAATGTGGTTTGCGCTGTTTTGATCGCTATCGTACACAAATTTCCTAACTTTAAACTTTTTTCAGTACTTTCTCTCTAGCTCAGCGCGGCAGCACAAACACAGATTTGAATGATTTTGTCAGGGATTTAATAGCCGAATCACAGTCAAATAAGATCGCATGGATGTTTGAATCGAGATCTTTTTATGATTAATTTTGCAACTCTAGTAAATGTTTGAACAAATGACCGATTTCAGCTTCGGCGTCCATTTATAATATAGGGGGCGGGACGCTTTAGATTCTAGAGAGCATTTGATTGAACAGAAAATCTGATGAGAAGCTGAAATGCAGCGTGATGTCATCAAAATCACTGATCCATATTGGCAGAAGTGAAAGATTGTAAGTTTTCTAAAAGCAAATTTTGCGAATATAGTAACATATTCATACTAAAAGCCACTAAACTTCCATTTAGAGTTCAGGGGGATTTTAAACAAGCATTTTAGTCTCACTCTGGAGCTCTGCTGTAGTGACGTCTCTCTCTCTCTAATCTGTTTTCTAGGTTGTGTCGAGTGTCCCACTCGGTGTACAATCCCACAAAGCTCTTTAGTAACTGTGTTTACCTCTCTCTCTCTCTTTCCTGGTCTGCGTGTCAGTTTGCTCTACCTCCAGCAGGTGATTCTGCTGTAATCTTTCATCCCTACACTTGTGGATTAGCAGCAGTGTAATCTGCTTTCCAGCACATCTGCCCGAGCGGACGCGCATCTCACTTAACTCATATCGATCAATATCACTTTCCATGCACAACATGATAAGTGAGGAGATTAGCAGGAAGGAATGGAGAGGAAAATAGATTGACTGAGGCAGCTGATTCCGGTCTTTCCTCTCTCGCTTTCACTCTCCACCTGCTTGTGCAAAAGCACGAAATGACAGGCAGCTATTTAACACGTTTGCAGCATGTCTTCATTGAGAATTTATCATGCATCCATTTGTTCCCGCTCGAAAGTTTATCTGGGGTTATCCTGAAAATCACTGCGTGGGAAACACTGTGTGCACAGCGTGACGCTCGCATTCCTCCAAACACAGCTGCTCTTATTACCTGAACATGTCAAAATATAATCAAGCCTAAGGTAATTGCAATTAGATACAAATGGTGGGGATATTGTGAAAGACGCTGACATAAATTAGATGCAGACATTGCATGAGCATGACAATATACTGTATAGAATTATGATAGACATAAATTGTAGATTATGTGGCTTTTTTTAGATTATCTACAAAACCATTTTTTCCCCCAAAAATAAATACTTCGGATATTTATTCAGAAAGGGCAGTAAAAGCATTTATATAATGTTACAAAAGATTTCCATTTTAAATTTATTCATCAAAAAAAAAAAAAAAAACATTAAGCAAAACAGCTGTTTTCAGTATCAATAATAAGAAGAAATGAGCAGCAAATCATCATATTAGAATGATTTCTGAAAGATCATGTGACACTGAAGACTGGAGTAATGATGCTGAAAATTCAGCTTTGATCACAGGAATAAATTACATTCTACAATATATTAAAATGGACAACAATTATTTTAAATTGTAATAATATTTCACAATTTTTCTGTATTTTTCATCAAATAAATTCAGCCTTGATGAGCATAGGAGGCTTTTTTTCATTGACCAATAACCATAACCACTAGTACAGACTAATAATATAACGAATATAATGTCTACACTTTCCGTGGTCTATTATGTTGATAATATTAATCAAACACCAATATTAAGACTAATTAAAAATCACTATTCCTGAATGGATCACTTCAGTGACTCAAAAGTGAACAAGATAACCCTAAAAAAAACAACCGTACAGCTCATTTTATTTACAGGCTTCCCTCTTTTTTTGCTGTGCTTTTGGAATTTATTTTAATGTAACACTTCTTGATTTTATCTGTGCTCTATAAATGAACTTTACTGACTCATTTATTCCACTGACAGACCGTGCTGGAGGACCTTTAGTCACAGCAATATCAGCTGTACTATCACAGTTTTTGTGGAAATGACAGCGTAGAGCTGATCTTGGCCTAAGCCCTTGACTTGGAGGCCAAACCATGGGGGAGGTGTGAGCGTGAGCCTTGACATCACGCTTGAGTCAGTATCCATCAGCTCCATTATATCTGTAGTGAACCTGACATGCAGCAGATTGTTGATGATGCAGGCCGTGGCCTTCTATGCCAGAAACTATTAGGTCAGACTACTGAGAGAAGATCACATGCCATTTAATGGGTAGTTCATCCCAAAAAAAAGTGTCTTCTTTCTGATGAACACAATCAGAGTTTTATTAATAAATATCCTGATGCATCCCAGCTTTATAATGGCAGTGAATGGGGACCAATGAGTATGAGCTGAAGAAAGTGTCTCCATCCATCATAAACATACTCCACACGGCTCCGAGGGGTTAATAAAGGTCTTCTGAAGCAAAGCGATGCGTTTGTATAAAGTAAAATGAAAGAGCTGCTTTATAGTCAAAATTATAATTGAAAGAGACACTTTTTCATTCGATATTGCAGAGAAAACATTGCTTACAAAATTAAATAAAGACCCCATGGTGGTTATTCTTGGGGCCAATATGAAAGAGGTGAAATCTAAATAGGGAAAATATTTACTCCAATTATTCATTCTGAAAAAAAGCTATCACCAAAAACTGGCTCCAAACAGAGCCACCAACCTGTAATAAATGGTTATCTTTAATTAGAGAAATATATGTAATGGAAAAAATAACATGTACTCTTAGATTGCAACAAACCTCATTTAAAAAAAGATGGGCAGCCTGGTTAGAAGGAATGGCTTTGGACTGGGACTGACAGCTTTCCAGATATGACCAATCTACAAATATATGCCCAGCAATAGTAATACCTATCGTTTTAATGAATAAATAAAAAGTCTAGGGCTGCAACGTTTGCAAAATAAAAGTTTGTGTTTAGGTAATATATATGTGTGTGTTCTGTGTATAATAATTATATTTATATATATATATATATATATATATATATATATATATATATATATATATATATATATATATATATATATTTATATTTATATATATATATATATATATATATATATATATATATATATATATATATATATATTTATGTATATATTTAAGAAAAATGTTATATTTATATATAAAATATTTATGTTTATATGTAATATAAAATATATATAAATTTATAATACATGCATATATTTCTAAACTTTATACCTGTATGTGTGTGTAATTATTATACACAGAACACACACATATATATAGATTACGTAAACAGACTTTTATTTTGCAAACGATTAATCGTTGCAGCCCTTAAAAAGTCCCACCCTCCTTGGTTAGATTAAAGAATTAATTTATTTATATAGTTTTGTTAAATGTTTTCTAGTTCGGTGTCAGTTTTATAATTCATTATATATATAAAATATATTTTATTTATTTTTTTATTTTTTTATTTTATTTTATTTTATTTTATTATTTGTTCCCTGTGAAGATTGTTGTTGAATAATGTTTGTTAAATTGTTTTGGGGACTATATAGGTGGACCTACAACAAATGAAAAAACAGACATGTGATGTATGTTACACATGGGATGCAAGTTTGTTCTCAAAAGGAAAAATTGGAAAACAAAAATTAAGTTGAAAAAAAAGAGAGACATTTTTTCATGTTGAATACTGTAAAGCTGCTTGCTTTAAAACAAAAGTGACGTGACTTTATTGGAGAGCCGAATTGCAGAGCTGGTGCAAACATCTGCGGTTATATTTGTTGTGCGTTTACTGAAAGGAGAGCGTGCAGCACATATTTACATATTCATCTAAATGCTTTGGGATGTTCGTTAACAGTATATCTCTGATCACATATTTCCAACTTTTTTTTTAAATATTTTATTTTAAATGAAAATGATCTCCTTTGTGTTTTAAGGGAAAAAAACAGCATTAAGGTTTGAAACGACATGAGGGCGAGTAAATGACAGGGTGAACTGACCATCAATCTTATGTATTAATCACGTCAACTACGTCAAACTTCCGTTACGCATATAATGGAGACGTGTGTATAATGTTTATTTAATTTAAAGAAGATAAAATCGGTTTTCTTTTTCAGTTTCTTTTTATATCTTCACCATTCATTTGTGCAATATCACAGCTCTTGTGCAGAACTGAAAGATCTCAGTGTTATTTACAGGGTTTCTCTGTTAGTCATTCTCCACACTTGACAGAAGTCTGCATTTCATCAGCCGTGTGTGTGTGTGTGTGTGTGTGTGCCAGCTCCCTCTTATCAAATACTCAGAGTCTGGCACACAATCTCTTCAGCCAACATTCTGACATTTCATCACATTTTTTAAAACGACTTCACAATCATGTCCCTGGTACAGACTATTATGCTGGTTTTTGTCAAGAATGAACAGATAAATACAAAGTAAAGCATTCTCTCCAGTTACAAAAACAACCTACGCTGGCTATTCAATAAAGCGTGCAATAATGCTGTGCATTACATCATCTTGCATTGAGAAGTCAATAAAAACATTGTGAATAAAAGTACTAGAATTAATATTCGCTGTACGCAAGCCAAGGTCACAGCTAATGGAAACGAAGGGCTGATGTTTAACAGAGTCTGCAATGCAAAAAAAGAGACCTGTAGAAAAGTATTTGATTTTACCATTACAAATGAGACGCTTAATGGACTAAACTAAAATAATGACTAAATGGTCTGGACGATAATAGTCAATCACTTCACTATCAACCATCTCCTGAAAGACATCGTTTAGTAAAGATTTCATCAAAGCAACAAGCCTGCATTTGATTCGACGAGCCTCTTAACTGCACCTACTGTAGGAAGATGTTCTGGTTATTGAGTTGCAAAGATGCTGTGTTGATTTGCACATCAATGTGCACAAAGCTCTCAGCTCCGTCACTCAAACGACTCTTTGAGCTTCAAAAACGGGCAACTGTTGAGTGGTTAAGCTTCGGTAGAGGTTATCCTGAAGGTGAGCGTGACCTTTTGTGCACGTGTTTGCACACAGGCTGAGAAACAAAGAAAATGCAAATGGATTAAACGGTGCACGGTGTGAAATCCTCAAAGATGCTTTTCTGTTATGCGTGTGTGCTTTTACACACATTTTTGTCTTCTGGCTGTAGGCTCGCTTTTTTGTCTGGCTCTTATCTAAGAGTTTTTATAAATCCTTAAAATAAAGTGTGAGAATGATAAATATTTTAAAGCTATTAACTCGCTGTTTGGCGTCAGATCGGCTTTGTATATTAGTCATGTTATATAAAGGAACCTCTAGAGAATCATCTATTCAGATATTATGAACAAATACTTGTATCTTCAAAGCAAAAACTATTTAAATAAACTGAATTAAGAGCAACAGTCACTAATACAGTTGTATTTATTCTGCAGTACACACTCCATTTTGTGTTTTCTACCATGGGGACTGACTACTAAATAATGTAAAGTTCTTCCCGCCAGGAAATCCCCTCAGAACTAACAGATCAGCATCATTACTCCAGTCTTCAGGGTCACATGTTCCTTCAGAAATATGCTGCTCGAGAAACATTTCTGATTATTATCAATGTTGAACACAACTGTGTTCATATTTTTGTGGAAACCCGGATACATTTAAGGATTTTTTGATAAATAGAAAGGCCCAAAAAGTGACAGTAAAGATTGATAAAGGTCACATAAAGATAAAGGTTATTGATAAAGTGATGGTAAATAAATCTTTACTGTCATTTGTGATCAATTTAATACATCCATGCTGAATAAAAATATAATTTTGTTTAAAAAAAATGGTATGGTTATATTCCAGTGGTATGTAGTTTGACAACATTCTGAACTGAACTGACTCTCTTAAATCTTCAGGACTCACGTATCTTGTGTATGTTTTGTGTTTTCACATGTGGTTTCTGTAAATCACAGAGACGCAAACATCAGAAAGTTTTAAATCCAGTCTCTGCCTTTTCAACTGAGCCGCTCTTATCAGTTTTGTGGCCGGGCTGCGATCCAAATCCCGCATTGTACACGGTTTTTTAAAGCTTGTGTCAGTTAATTAAGATTTGACATATGAGGTTGTGCCTTCATTGGCCTCATTTATTATATTACGCCATTTTAATAGTGATAACGCTTTCTGGAGTTATGAAAGGCGTCGGCTGTGCGAACGTAGT
Organism: Chanodichthys erythropterus; assembly: GCF_024489055.1. Taxonomy (NCBI): domain Eukaryota; kingdom Metazoa; phylum Chordata; class Actinopteri; order Cypriniformes; family Xenocyprididae; genus Chanodichthys; species Chanodichthys erythropterus. The sequence goes on from NC_090235.1 coordinate 19,325,332, forward strand.
CATGCACATAACACACGCACCACCCTACGTCATATTCACTGCACAGAGCAGCTACAGATAGGAGTGCATTAGTGACCAACCAATTTTTCAGTTGTGCTGGTTCCGGAAGTATTCATTCCACTCATTATTCCCATTGGGATTTAAAAACAAGTCTTTGTTAATGCATTATAGGCCATCATAAGCCAAGCTAATTAGCTATGAGGTGAATCATAACATTCCAAACTTCGATTTGAAGCAAAGAAGTATTTGAAAATTGGACAAAAATATCAAGACTTAACAGATTTACTGAGGGAAAGAACTACAATCCCATGAAGCAAAAAGCAGAAACCAATTAAAAACAGTGGAAAAACATACTACTCATTTAAAAATGTTGATAACATATATAAAAACAATATATTTTGAGTTTATTTCAAAATATGCACGTATATACAAATATTTAGGTATTTTGAGAGCATAGGGAGATCGACTCAATTACGTCATTCGCAGTGCTTCGTGGGAGTGGGCGGAGCTATAGAGCTATTTTGGCACGTTTTGATTGTGGCGACTCTCTGATTGGTGGAATTTTCTGTACAGCATTATGGGTAATGTAGTTTTTCACCATGAATTCTGCTGTTAAACGTGATTATTTAACGAATAAGTTGAAATAATGTCGGCTGACAGCAAATACCATTGATTAACAACCTCTTACCTCACAGTAGGCCTGTCTTTCTCTGGTTTATAATATAGATGCACCGATATATCGGCTAATAATCTGTATCGGCCGATAAAAGCACATTAAAACAGCTGATAGTCAGGGCTGATATATCCGGTCAATCAAAAGAGGGTGGGAAAATGCACTGAATTTGTACTTTGTGTAAAGAAAATGCTAAGAAACCAGTTTGATGTTCAATATTAATAGTCATTATATGAATTAATAACATTCAGAAAATTAAGAAATATTAATTTAATCTTCAGAATTTAGTTAATGAGTAATGCGTTTGTTTATAAACAATATTTTATTTGCATTTCTTTTTAACATGTAATAATCAAAAATATAATAATTTAATTATAATTAATAATTAATCATCATTCATTTAGAAGATGGTATAAAAGGCAGAACCCCCAAACTATCGGTATCTTTATCGGCAGATATAACTCGGCTATCGGTGCATCTATAGTTTTTAAGTTATCATTAAAAAACTGCTGTCGCTTGAACAGTAAATTGCTAGTGATGTTCCTCATTTGTAAGCTGCTTTGGATTAAAAAGCATCTGTTAAATGCCTAAATGTAAACGTATACGGAAACAAACGCCATTTATTCACAAAGCCATCTCATTAAACGCATGAGCGCGTGCTCTCGAATGACTCAAAGCACTCAGTTGCATGCAGTTCATCATTTGCCTTGATAATAAAGGCAAATCTTGTTGATTAATGGCCTGCACATCGCATCTGACAAGCATTATCTAAATATTCCTCGTTCCCAATTAACTCGGGACTGCTTTTAACACTGTATAGACACTCGTCTGGCGCTCACCTCACTCGCCCCACCCTGCTACTGAAAAGTTAACGACATTCCAGAAGTCCCCAAAGCACGTGACCACGCCCACATTCACTCGTTAACCCAATTATCCTCATGGTTCCGCTATCTCCACGGAAACGCGTCACTACCTCTACCCTTCCCCCCCCCAAGCAAGAGGCCCTGAGAACATCTGCAGAACAAACAAACAGACAGACAGGGAAGGAGGAGGAGGAAAAGGAAGGACACATGCGCATAAACACGTTTTCTCCGGGCAAGGGCTGTCCTGTTTGGCTACAATAGCCGTATTCATATTTATAGAGCGGCTTGGTGAGGCATCTTAAAACTCATTGTGGCTTTGGAACGCCTCCTACCAATGCTCTCTAATTTAGGCTCTTATTATAGCATGGCGCACGCACACAAGCACATAAATTTGGGACAGAAAAGCGCTTGTCATTTTGAGGGAAAAAAAGCATTCAATCAAGCTGCGGGTTTCTCTGAGATACCCGATCACAAACTGCCATTTGCACATATAAAACCACACCCGTAAAAAAAATATTACACTACAGCCTGTTATAAAGCCATAAATGTCCACATATCCAGCTGTAAAATATAGTTTACGTGTCTCTCTTCCTGTGTCTCTCTCTCTCTCAGGTATGGAGTGATTTCCCCTCCCCCACCAGACTGCTGGAGCCGCATCTTAATTAGCGAGGGAGACCGAGAGAGAGAGAACGAAAAAGAGCAAGCAGGGAAAGAGAAAGGGGTGAATGACAGAATGAGAGGGGCAAAGAAAAGGGAGAGACCAGAGATACGGCTGTGACGGAGATGTGCTCTGCCGTTGTCATGGTGACACTGTGGAGAACAGGTAGAGGAACACAGTCTCCTGGGAAAGAGCAGCGAGCCCCGACAGTCTCCACCTTTCTGTTTCCACCTCTCTCAGCAATTCATCCCTCTCTCTGCTCTCCTTTCGTGGCTGTACGAGTACAGATCCTAAAATGGGTTTCTACTTTCTACAGTACAATGTCAGAGCTTGTAATAGTAAATCAAAGCTAGTTCGTCCAATTACCTCACAGATCAAGTATTCTGGGTCCTATAGGGGTGAATGACAAAATGAGAGGCGGGAATTTGTGGCATAATGTTGATTTACCACCAGAATAATTTTGAATCAACTAAAAAAAAAAAAAAAAAAAAAAAAAAAAAAATTATAATATATAAAATGTATAAATACATACAAAATATATATATATATATTTATAATTTTATTATATATATAAAATATACAAAATATATATATATATATTTTTATATATATTTTATATATATATATTTTTAAAATGCATTATATGTTTTTATATGTATTTATAAATTATATTTGAAGAGATAACGAGATAACTCAGTTTTTTTAATTTTTCAAAAATCTTGTTTTTTGGTTGTGCATTCCAATTAATATCAATTTGTTTTGATTTAAACCTTCATAACTTAAAAAATACAGTTAAGTAGCACCATAAAACAAAATAATAACATGATAACATAATAATAAACATGTTTTGAAAAAAATGTTAAAAACGGAGTTCTCTCGTTTTGCAACGAAACTCTTCATTTATTTATATATAATACAAATAAATAAATATATAATTTATTTAAATTTTATATATTTAATTGATATATATATATATATATATATATATATATATATATATATATATATATATATATATAGCTATGGAAAAAATTAAGAGACCACTTAACATTGATTTCTGAACTTGGAGTGGTCTCTTATTTTTTTCCATAGCTATATATATATGTATAATATATATATATATATATATATATATATATATATATATATATATATATATATATATATATATATATATATATATATATATATATATATATATATATTTTATATATATATATATATATTTAAATGAGATGTATAATATATATATAAATACATATATAATATCTCATTTAAATATTATATATATATACATTTTATATTTATATAAAATATATATATATTTTTTTTCAAATATATATATATACATATATATATATATTTTTTTTTTCTTTTTTCAATGGGTTCCCTTTTATTGCATATCGTTTGTTTTAAGCATTAAAAATACTTGTATGTTAATGTTAACTTAGCAAAATGTATGTATATTTTAAAAATTGAATAAAAAGTTGATCAGAAAAAAAAAGCAGGAATAAAGGTTACAATGAGGCTCTTACAATGGAAATGAATGGGGCTCATTTTTAAAGGATTTAAAAGCAGAAATGTGAAGCTTAGAATTTTAAAAAAGGGCTTAAATTAATTCTTCTGTAAAACTTGTTCTCATCATTTCTGTGGTCATTTTAATGTTTTAGGCATTAAATTGTTTTGGCAACAAAGACTTTACACAGAAAAGATAAGCAAGCTATTTTTTCACAGATTTGCATCTCATGGCTGTGTTTTAATGTCTACAGATCGATCGGCGCCATTCACTTCCATTGTGCCTCACTGTAACCCAGTGTTTTGCTGAAGGGATGAGTCGAAATTATTTTTTGTAGTAGCCAACATTATATATTCCTTCAAATGAAAGCTTGAAGATTTCCCAACTAAATAAATTAACGACATACGCGCGACAACGATTTGACCCAGATTTCACCTACCAGCATCCATCATCTTCAGGTTATCGGGCAGGAGGCGGCTGATGGATGCGAGGAGGTCAAAGGGAGGTGAGCGTGATGTGGCTCATTTAGTTTATGTGAAGCAGGTGGGCTGATAAGGTGAACCTCCTCGGCTGACACCTCTAAATTAAATGCTTTCACACTAGAACACTGTGCCATTTGGTGGACCTGATAATGTTTTTTCTTTAGTGACACTACTCTTCAGCTGGAAGCCTTGGGAAACGCGCTTCTTATGTCAACATTGAATTACTACAGTGTTTGATGCAAGACTGTGGCTAGGACTGAGATTTGCTTTGAGAAATTTAGAGCGGGAAAGTGTTACCACAAACAGTTAGACTGGCCATAAATAGAAGTGTCAGAGAACATATATTGTTAAAATAGGATCAAATTCAAAACATTCAAATTTAAATGCAGAACTTGTTTTAGAGAACTTTATCAGATGCTCTTTGTGTAGGAAAAAAGTCACATATGGGGCTGTTCACACAGAGTGTTTTTATTCTGGCATGATTTTATAACATCAAATATCAACATAGTGCAAAATGGTGTTAAAATTATGTGTAGAAGTCATTGCATTGTTATGAGAAAGAATGTCCGGAAAAATGAATTTCATTGATGTCATTCGGAGTAACCAATATAAAGGGACCATTTTGGATCAAGTCATGCAGTCAGTACCATGTGACAGGATGTGACATCATTCAGACGTCTGCAAAGGACCACATGGTCATGAAACAAATGAACTCTCTTTTAATTATTTGAAAAATTCATGTTTTCACTTGCTCATGCGCATGTCCCGAAACATCAGGTCATTCGGTACAACCGCTCTAAAACACGGAAAATGTTGTAATATTTTAAAAACTTGTACTAAATATAAAATTTAATTGTCCTTTTGCTAGATATCAGCCTGTTAGAATTGTTTGAAAATATTGTAATTCAGTATAACCAAAAGTGTCAATCGGTAAAACCAACATTTTGGTTAAACCAAAAGACTTTTTTAGTGACAAATTTTGTCCGTCTTGTAAAAAATGACAAAAGCAGTGTTAAATGATTATAAAAACCACATAATCTCATTGTTAACACTTAATAAATCTTATTATATCTTAATATATTTATTAAATTATATTTTTCTTTTACACCTGATTTGTCAATGACCATTTACGTGCTGCACAAAACCGAGCTACAATCGCATTATCGAACTAACGCCCCTACTGAAGCGATTTCAGTCAGACTAAAGTGTTTATGACATTTTAAAGAGACACATGATCGCTTTAGTCAGACTGAAACTGAATGCTAATGAAGTGCATGTAAACATGTATTACTGAGACTAAATTTGTCTCTTGAGAGATTGATTGCCAAGAGCCAAAGTCTGTGATCAAAAGTCACAGATGAAGTCAAATATTGCTCATCAGATTCTTCCAAAACCAAATGATCCGTGTTGTGCAACTGGATTTTGCTCGGGTGTGTCATAACTAACCGACTGTTTTTGCTGAAATCTCCTGTTATGTTGAAGGTCAGAGACCCGCCCCAAAGACCACCTCTGATCATTTCAAACGGGACGGAAGTTGACTTTCAAACTGTCGGGTCATTATCTCAGCAGGGATCTGGGTCACCAGAGCTGTTAACACCCTCATGCCGAGAGACGCATCCACACGCATTGATTCTTCAGCAACTGGAAAACAACTAAGATGCCGGCTTTACTGTATGCCAACGATTGTGCCTAATTTTAACACTTTTAGGAGACAATGTGGATGCTTAAATGGGTCAGTTCATCAGCTCTAGTGTTGTTCAAAACATGCGTGACTTTCTTTTGAGGATCACAAGAGGAGATATTTTGAAAAATGTCCCAGTATTTTTTGTCCATACACTGAAAGTCAATGGGGTTCAATGCTGATTTGAATCGAATCGTGAGGTACCAAAAGATTCCCATCTTTCCAGAGGACTACAGGGGAATGAAACAAGGGTGAATAAATGATGATTTTTGGCTGAACTAAACATTTCGGCTCTAATCCCACATTGGTTTATTTTCCCAAGCAATGCTAATCCTCCTCACAGGCCAAACAGACTTTGAGCGTGGCACGTCCCCATCAAAACTTTAAACTTTCTAGCTCTTGTGAGTCTGGTAAAGCGCAAGCCCTTTATACAGCTGAGCGAGAAAGCCAGCAGCAGAAACTTCCTGTGTCAAATTGCTTCACACATTCCTCTCTACTCATTTTCTCTCATTCCCTCCTCCTCATCTCCCTCCCTCTCTATGGTTGTCTTTGTCGTCTACAGCACAAAACACTGATTCAGTGCTGAACCCAGGAGTCCAACATGATCCTTTAAAACACACACATAAACGCAGGAGCTCTCAAGAGTGGATGTGTCCATTAGCTCAATTCCCAGATCTAAATTAAACTCCATCTCTGGCACACAAAGCAGGAAAGGATATGACACCACTGACCTGATCCACATCAAACTTCCATTTGAAGTGGCCACAACAACTCAACCAATCACGCATTAGCATTAGCACGCTAAAAGTGTGCTGATTCATTTTAAGTGGGCAACATGGGGGTGAAATTAACACTCAGCCAAAATGTGGGTATTTTTGCACAGTAAAGCGTGTGAATTAGCTCGTCGGCCAGCCGACTGTGACTTGTAAGAGATCTCAGATTGACACTTGACAAGTGATCCCACACTTGAAGAAACACATTTGATCATATCTTGATGAACAGGCAAAACAAAAGCTGTTAAACTTCCTGTGTTTGGATGTTTTTCAATGAATTTTGTCGCTCGATATTAAGTCTCAGGCCATCTCAGGGGTAAAGTTTGTTTTAAATCTACACAGTGATTTGCTTATAAAGTTAATGGAGGTTCAGTTGTTTGCTGCTAAAAGGGGTCAGTATGAACTGGCTTCAAAAAACCAACAACAACAACAACATGAATGGAAAGACCTAAAGTGGACCAAAATGAGATCCAAGTTCACTTTCAAGGTCATGAGTGCAATGAATGTCATTTTAGCCCACTTAAAGGGGTGGTTGATTACAATTTAACTTTTTTTAACTTTAGTTAGTGTGTAATGAGAATAAACAACATCTGCAAAGTTACGATATTTTCTTTTAAAGAATTCTCTGTTTAAGGACTACAACAGACGGCTGGTAGGGACTACAACGAGCTTCTTCCTGGGTTAGTGACATCACTAACCCTAAAATTTACATAAACCCCGCCCCTGAGAACACAAAACAAAGGGGGTGAGGCCATGTTGGGCTGCTTTAGAGGAGAGGAAGAGTTGTTGTAGTAGAGTGTTGTTGAAATTTTACGCCCCACTGCTTCAATTCAACACTGGATTTGAACAAAAGATTAATATGCTAGTGGATGAGTTGAATCAACTCCACAGCAACTACATAAATTTATCCACCAACCATTCAGAAACGTCCAGTTTCATTCTAAAAGTTGTAACTTCTTCCTGAGTCTCTCCATCAGTGTCCGACTCCGGTTTGAACAATGTAAGGCTGAACACTGTCGTCATTTTGGCTGCGTGAGATTCTCCAGCTTTGTTGTTGTTGAGCTGTTAAAGCTCCGCCCTCTTCTGGAAAGCTGCCCAGCTCATTTGCATTTAAAGGGACACACACAAATGGCGTGTTTTTGCTCACACCCAAAAAGGGGCAAATTTGACAAGCTATAATAAATGCTGAAACTTCACAGATGCATTCTGGAGACACCAGAGACTTTATTACATCTTTAATATTTTGCGCAACCTTTACAATAATCGTCAGCTACCTCAATAGAGTGCAATAGTCGGAAGTAAAAAAATACCTTTTGTAATGTTGTGATTCACCTCATAGCTGCTTATAATTCTTAAACTAAGACTTGTAGTCTTAAATAGTAAAAATGAATGGGAAAATATACTCCCTGAACCAACACTGCTGAGAAAAAAAATGGATGTTGGCATGGATTTGAGACCACCAGTAGTTTATCATCGCCCGTCAATTGTTTAAAAGAATGTCTTTGGGCTCAACACAAGTAGCATATAAAGTCACAGTCAAGAGCTCTGTTCTAATTTTCTTAAAGGATTTCATGCGTTTCCTCGCGCGCACTGCTCAAAGGTAAATACACGTCTCGAGGTGGATCCTGTGTTCCGCTAGTTGTAGTCTCAAACAAACAGAAAAAAAAAACGTGAATGAATTTGATACCCTTCTAAATCTGGGTTCCTCTAGTTGTCCTCGCGCGCAGCCAAAACCAATGACGTCATCCCCCCGCAGCCTGCTGCCCCTCCACACCCCACCTCCGGCCAATATCATCCACTTTTAAAGCTCGGCCAACACCTCCGCCTATTACCTGCTCCAGACCATTATAATGCAGCCCTGCTGTAATTACCAGCCAATGTCTGGAGCCCACCGATCACTCCTGACCTCAAAGAACACGGTACGTGTGGAGGGACCACCGACAGGGACAAAAGGCTCGTAATTAAATACTAATGAGATGCGACGCGTTAATTATAGTTTATCATGACGCGCGCGCAAGCTTCACGCCAACATAATCAGACAACAAGGGAAGGTGGCTAACGGTGCGTCCGTGACCCACAACACCAATACACACCCACATCCACACCAAAATGGCCAAACAAGGCAAAGGTGCTCAGGAGAAGCCCGCACCGTAGGTCGCTTTCTCCAGCGCACTCACAGCGCTCCCCAGGCCGCCAGAGACGCGCTGTCTGCGGTCAGCCGAGAGAATGTGGGTCGCGTCCAAGATTTACAACCAAGCAGCAACACGGCTACTGTCGACTAATTAATGACATTACAATTCACACGCTCTCATAACGATTACTGCAAACGCGCACGAACATAATCCCGAATGTTGGACATGTTGTGAGCGCGTGTGACCGGCGGTAAGTCGCCCTCTCGTAACAATAGATCACAATAGAGTGTCATTCTTACCAGTGCAGTCTGCGCCAGCAGCAGCAGCGCGAGCGCCATCCAGCACGGGAGCTTCATGGTGCTCCGAACGCAGCAAAACACGGGGCTCGCGCTCTCGTCTCCCCGCTCCTCGTTAAGGTAACTAGGTAGGAGTAAACCTTTCGTTTTCGGTATCCAACTTTAAGGCAGGCGCTTTTGTCGGCACATCCGTCTGTCCGTGATCGCGTCAAATCCCCGCAAAACCACGCGAAGACCGAGGAGGAGTAGCAGCAGCGCGCGCGCACGGCCTCTTGTGATTTCCTCCCCTCTGACTCCAGTGGTTGAGACTTGATGGATGTGGAAGCAGGGAAGACCAGAACTCCTCTCTCTCTCACACACGCACACACACTCTCTTTCTCTTCTCTACGCTATGGCGTGTGTGAGAAGAGGACGGGCATTGGCTGGATTTTCCTCGTGCGGTTGAGGATGCCCCCTGCAGCCCAGTCAAGCATCGGCGTCTTCCCTGCCTCTCCCTTCTTCTCCTCCCCTATCGCGCTTTCCATCAAAGCCACTCGAGAACTTGCATATCTTTTTTTTTTTGGTCTGTAGTAGTAGACATGTGTTTTTGATATTACCTCTGAAATGATTTCATGCTACTGTTTGGACTCCTATAGTGCATCTTTAAAAAGGACATTAAAGGATTAGTTCACTTTCAAATTAAAATTTCCTGATAATTTACTCACCCCCATGTCATCCAACATGTCTTTCTTTCTTCAGTCGAAAAGAAATTAAGGTTTTTGATAGAAACATTCCAGGATTTTTCTCCATATAGTTGACTTCAATGGACTCCAAACAGTTGAAGGTCAAAATTACAGTTTACAGCGATCCCAGATGAGGAATAAGGGTCTTATCTAGAGAAACCATCAATCATTTTCTAAAATTTTATACGCTTTAACCATTAATGCTCATTACCCCTTTTCCACCCAAGGCAGTTTGAGTGCTGGTTCGGAGCCAGAGCCCAGTTTCAAATCAGTTCTTTGTCTTTCGACACACAAAGCACCAGCTCCGAACCAGGGAAAAGTGGTTCGCAATGCTGCGTTCACACCGAGCGCATCTGGGGCGTCTGATTTACATGTTAAGTCAATGTAAACGCGCAAATTGAGCGTCTGACGCCCGAGTTGAAAAATCTGAACTTTGGCGTAAATTCGCGGCGCGTTAATGTCCAACTGACAAGATGATGTGTTTATTCAGAGGATCTGTGCAGAAAGAGATGGAAGCCCCTCCCGTGACGCAAATTCGCGTCTGAACACACTTTGTTTAGATGCGCGAACTGAGCGAATTTACACGCGTCTGAAGCGTCTGACTTCAAAATGTTCAAGAGTCTAACTAGACGCGTCTGGGGCGTCAAATATGCGCCAGACGCGTCTAGTTAGACTCTTGAACATTTTGAAGTCAGACGCTTCAGACGCGTGTAAATTCGCTCAGTTCGCGCATCTAAACAAAGGTGTGAACGCAACATAAGTAGCACCAAAACATTGCTGGGCTAGAAGTAAGAACCGCTGGCGTCAGGGGCTGGGGGCGGGGTTACTGTTACCAACAAGAAAGTTGTGACCACCATTTTTGAAATAGCAGCTAATGGAGCTAATAGCAGCTCGATTGTAATCTCCGTCTAAATACAAATTACGGCGAGCCGTGTTTGGATGTCGACGTAGGTTCGTAAAGCCATGAGCATCAACATTAGTGAAACATCCGCGATTGTTGATAGAAGGCTTGTTCGAGATGCATCGGAGCAGCGCGGACCGATTTGGTGGGTGCCACGGATCCGCGGGAGCTTTTGTAGAGCAACTGTATTCACGGAGACGAGAGCCGTCGCTATTTTCATTTTTAAACACTTGCAGTCTGTATAATTCATAAACACAACTTCATTCTTTATAAATCTCTCTAACAGTGTAGCATTAGCCGTTAGCCACGGAGCACAGCCTCAAATTCAGTCAGACTCAAATGTAAACAATATAATGTTATACAATACTCACATAATCCACCGCATGCATGACGAACACTTTGTAAAGATCCATTTGAGGGTTATATTAGCTGTGAACTTTGTTTAGGCACTGTTTAAGGCAAGCGCGAGCTCCGTGGGCGGAGAGCACGAGATTTAAAGGGGCCGCACAGCATAAATCGGCTCATAGTTAATGATGCCCCAAAATAGGCAGTTAAAAAAATGAATTAAAAAAAATCTATGGGGTATTTTGAGCTGAAAATTCACAGACACATTCAGGGGACACCTTAGACTCATATTACATTACAACGTTCGATGGCACCTTTAAAATTGTCATCGAAGGAACAGAGGTCCTGAACCAGTTGCTCTCGGTTGCAAATTACTTTCAAGACTTTGGATCCTTTTGTAAGAGGCTGCATTTTCACAGCAAATGTGGCTGCCCAAGTTTGATGGCTACCAGCCTCAAAGGCCAAAGTAGGCCAAGTGTTATGGACAGCTGGAGAGACTGATTGCAGTGTTTTCAGCGTATGCACAGATTTGTACGAAAGAGTTTAGATTTTCAGACCAATGGAGAAGGCCAGGAGCTTGCTGTATTGCATATAAATTAGTTGCATTTAAATGTAGAGCTTACAGCTCTGTATCAGAAACTCAGTTCCACTGTTCACTGTCTGAGGAGCAGTTCCAGGATTTGTCTCTGAGACTGTTCATCATCATATATACATTTGTATATAAACAGGTATACAATACCGTCTTAACATTTTTTGTATTTTAGGATGTTTTATGGTGAAATGTGTTCTGTCAGGACAAACCTTCCTAATTTAATATTACTACTAATGTGATGTCATCAAGTGATGATTTGATTATTATTTTGTAACAAATTTGTATTTTTGTGTGAAGCAGACTTAATATTCATAGATTTGTAACAGATGTTCAATGTCAGTTTATTGAACAATGAATATAAATGTGTTCTAAAGGAAAGTGTTATGATAGTCATTGATCAAAATGTTTTAAAAGCATTTTTTTGATTTATTATTCATTTCATACATTTTGTTTATAAATCACTCAATGCCCTAGGACCTCAATACATTGCAGATATGCTCATAGAATATAAACACTCAGATCATCAGGATCAAGTCATTTAGAAATACCAAGGGTTCACTCAAAGCAAGGAGAGTCTGCTTTTAGCTTACGCCAGCCGAGATCAGGTGTGCTCCAACAGTAGCCACATTCAAATTCAGACTCAAAACACATCTTTTTATCTATGCATTTGTTGATTGAGCACTGTGCTATGTCTGAACTGTTTGCATTTTATTTTATACGTATTATCTTTTTATTCTTTTAATTCCTTTTCCTGTTTTTATTTCATTTTTAATGTATTTTATGTATCATCTTGTTTTTCTGACTTTTAATGCATTTTAAATATTGCTATCTTGTTGAAAGGGCTGGGAGAATTAGGAAGAAAGCATTTGTTATTAGGTTAAAATTTGGTAAATTTGGATAAGGGGGGGAATTTGAGCTGTAGTGCATGGTAGATATCTCTGGATTACAGTCAGGACACTTTCCAAAGGGGAAATTTGAACTGCGTTGCATAGACAAGATATCTCCGGAAGGGGGATTAGGGCTGTGTGGTGCAGTTTGAGGTGTCTTGGCAAAAGGGGAAATTTAAACTTTGTTTATCAGTTTGAAGTGCCTTAACAGGTAGCAGTCCTGCCGTGTGAGGAAGATCCATTCTGATCCGCTCTGATGGATAGATCCGTTTAGATCCACTCTGACGGACGACAACAACAATAACAAAAATCTCCCTGAGACTTCCTAGCTCATCCATCCAGATAGCAAAATTCTCTGTTTTTACTGTTATTTCTATTCCTTATGTTCTATTTTTATTCTTCTTCTTTATGTAAAGCACTTAGAATTACCATTGTGTATGAAATGTGCTATACAAATAAAATTGCCTTGCTTTGAAAGTTGTTGAGTAGACTTACCATAGAATTAGAACAATTCAAACTTTATAGTTACAGCCATCATCCTTGGTGTGAGCGGCTTTTAGTCACCTTTGAAAAGTACAAGATTTCCAAATGCACATCTGTCAGACGCTTTTATCTAACGCGATTTGCAGTGCATTTGAGATATGCATGTTTTCATAATGTGTTCCCTGGAAAGATGTTATGCAAGTTTAACATTTCAAAACCTTCTAAAGAAATCCTTCACCTAGGCGTATCTGCTATACGTTCATTAAGACAATATCCTCAGGCCGTCATTAAGAAACTTCAATTTATTGCTTAATATCATTTGTGTTTCATTTAAAAGGGTCTTGATTTTATTTTAGGCTTTACTAGAATGTTTGACATGCTTGAATGTTCAAAAACACATTATTTTTCACATATTTGAAACTCCTTTCATCCCAGTAACGCTCTGTTTAGCTCCTATCTCTGTGAAGCTCCTCCTTCTGAAAAGCACAATGTGCTCTGATTGGTCGGCTGTACCAGTGTGTTGTGATTGGTCAAGCACTTCGAGAGTGTTTGTGAAATGTCCCGCCCCTTACCATAACTGCGAGTTTCAACCATAGAAATCATGTACTGTTGAGTAGGTAGTACATTTGAATTTAAATTTACTTCACGACCACTGAAAAAATGCGTTCTATATAGTATGAATGCGTGTAGTATGAATGAATTCGGACGTACTACATCCGCTATGTTGTTACTGTCACATGACCTACCAGCGTCAGTTATGTCTGTCTATAATTCTATTCACAAATCCTCTCCCGTGGCCTCATAGGATAGTAAAGTGTTCTTAAGTGTACTTTTCGCCTATCGTATTTGAATACTACGAATTCGGTCATACGACTCTGTTCGCATACTGTTTTTCGTGTACTATACAGTGCACAGCATAAATGAGTACACACCCTCTGAACAAATACAAAAGATGTATTTTCTTTATGATCACTAATACAGTTCATTGAAAGATGGTAAAACTAAAATGTATTAATCATATACATAATAAAAACTGAGAAATATATGTCATTAATAGCCATGAAATAAGTAAATTAGCCAATTTTGTTTAATTTAAGGATTGCAGAAATGAGTACACCCTAGATTTAATTCAACAAATGTATAATATTCTAGCACTTAGTATGCACTCCATAATTTTGAATATACTGCTCTGACCCTTCTTGGCACAAAGTGTTCAAGTTCATGACAAATTGTCAAATCTGTCCTGTTTAACTCCTGGATGATGAGCTCCTTAAATGCCCTGATCTTTAATGGGGAGTGTTGCTCAACTCGTCTCTACAGAATCCCCCACAGATGCTCAAGAGTGTTAAGATTGAGTGCAATACACGTCCACAGAAGGGAGAATGCATATCCTCATTGTCATGTTGAAAAAATGCCCAACAAAGCAGGGAATGAGGAGAGGGTAACATCTACTGTTTCAGGTTTGTGTATTAAATTACACAGTGGTGTGTGAATTCATGACAGCATTGATAAAGCACAACTCCTTCACACCTTCAGCACTCATACATCCCTATATAAGCGCTTTACCTCTGAACTTTACTGTGGGAACCAGGCACTTCTCACTGTACTCCTCCTCTAGCAACACCAGGACATTTTGGATGCTGTTGATCCAAAATGATTGATTTGGTCTCATGAGACCAGAGTATTGATTCCCAGAATCTACACTAAAAAAAAAATGCTGGGTTTAAAACAACAGCAATTGGGTTGTTTTAACCCAGCAGTAGTAGGTTTAATGTTTGCCCAACCTGCTGGTAGTTTTATTTAACTCAACTATTGTTTAAAAATTACTGTATTGCTTAATTAAAATGAACCCAAAATATGTTGGAAATTAACATTATTAATGTTCAATGAATAATTATTAAACAATAAACATTTATTAAATTGCTTATTAATAAATTTATATTAATAAACTATTAAATTTATATTAATTAAATATTAAAGCTTATTAATAAACATTCACCTTTTATCTATTATTGTTGTCTCTAATTGCATCTGGTTTTTAATTTCCCAACCATTTTGGGTTCATTTTAAGCTAGCCATACAGCAATTTTTAAACATAAATAAAACTACCCAGCAGGTTGTGCAAACATTTAACCCAACCGCTGGGTTTGTCCATTTTCAACCCAACTTGGGTTGTTTTTAACTCAGCATTTTTTTAGAGTGTATATTTTGTAAATATGGGCTTTGGAAATGGCTGACTTTATTGTGCTTTGGCTACAGTAGGAAGTTCCAGTGAGAAAAACAAGCATGCATGTCATTTCTGCAGGCTGCATCTTACTCTGAGATAAACAGTCACTCTTTTCATAGCTTTTACTGGCTCCGAGGCACTCGCTTGGTATTTCTCCTGCTCTTTGTCTAGCCAAAAAAATCCCTCATCACTAAATGAAAGCTTAAAATGAAGGCCTGATTATTTCAGGGGCCTTGTCACAAGTCCATTGTTTTGGAATTTCTACATTACTTTTGCCATATTTTCACACTTAAAACAATGATTTGGTAATCCTCTTGTAGCGCTGTCCTGTTTTGTGCTAAGAAATAAGTCTCCTGACAGTTCTCTCCCAAGTGATTCCATGGTTGTCCGCATTAAGTCTGAGAATGATTCAGTGGGCTATATAACACTTTTAATTGTCAAGAAATTACTTCTCTTTAAATGTTTTAGTTCAATATACCTGTTTAACAAACATTGCCTTAAACTTAAATCAAAATACATTTTTCTGGTGTATTTAGCAACTTTTAGGAGGGACATGCTTCTTTGGTAATTGATTAAGCAGACTTGCTGGAACATTATATCTCTAAAGAATCCTAACATGTCTTCTAAGTAATTGGGTAATTGCTGACTTTCAGAAGTTTCAGAGGGGGTGTACTCATTTATGCTGTGCACTGTATAGAGGCGTTTCCTTTTTACACACACACACACACACACACAAAAGCAGCATGTACATTTAAGTTGTGAAACTACAGCAACTAAAATGAGTCCAGAAGTCTTGAGATTTAATGCAGAACAGCTTATAATTATCACAGTCCTGAACACAAAACAAGCACAGTGAAAGAAAGAGTCAGAGTCCGTTTGAAATTTTGAAATTTTTTCATTGTTTTGTTTCAAAATAAAGATCACACGTTGTTTAGAGACAATCTACAACTGGAGTTACAAAAAATAGTTGCCCAGGCAGAAAGCACACACAGCATCTGTTACCTATACACATTATGGTTACAAGTGTGCCTGCATAAAGAGAATCATAGGAAATATACACAAGGCTGTTTAAATATACACCAGAGAGTGTTCCAAATCAAAAACCAATGGCCAGTATGTTACAATCACTTACAAGTAGACAAAAGAATGGCAAATCTGTACACACCTCCGACTCTGACCCAGGACAGTCGAGCGCGTCACACACATACACACAAACGCGCTTGCTGCTACCTGCCCAGGAGCCAGGGAGGGACTATAAAAGATCTTAAAAAAAGAAAGGGATGAGTGGAGGTGAAAAAGAGGTGGCTGGTGAATGGCTAAAAGCAGAGTGCGCACTTTTCTCTGTTCTTTGTACATCTATGCAGTAATAATTCAAAGGGCTTCAAAACCAACAAAAATCTGATATTACAATTTACAATATATAACAACTTAACTCAGAAACCACAACCAAAGAGGTGAGAATTTACACTGAAATGCACAAGATTTTCTTTTTTCCATTTTGTCGTTTTTTTTTTTTTTCTCCTCATACCAAAAAAGGGCTGAAGAAGCAAGTCCACATTTACATTAGCGAAGGTTTACAAATGTACAATTATACAATCAGAAGTATGTAATCACTACAGGGGAAGATTATAGATACAGATTGGACATCAAAAACCAGAAAAACTACAAAGTTTTATATATATATTTATATATATATGCAAAGGTCTACACCAAGTATGCACTAAATAGTTTATAGAAGCAAGACCAAAAACGTCTCCCATGCTAAATGTCTGCGTGTTAGCAATCAAGTGTTAGTGATAATGTATGTGTGTGTGTGTGTGTGTGTTATGAAAGAATATGCGAGTTAGAAAGGTGTTGAAGCAATAAAGTGTGTTTGCGCAAGCCTACATGATAACGTGGGATAAATCAAATATTCTCTCATTTCATACAGGACCAAAAAAGGACCATCATTTAGGTAGTAGATTGAAAAAAAAACGGAAGAAATGCTAAAAGGGAGAGGAAAAACAAACACAAAAAAAAAAACAGGTCACAACAACCTGGCGATGATTCAGCGATGAGGGGAAGGTTTCGGCGACTCCACCCCAACCTCCCTATGTCGTCGGGTGTGGACAAACACGCTCACACACACGCACGCGCGCACACACAGACGGCCATCCTAGAGGAGTTATGGGAAAGGTTTACATGATGCCATTAGGAGGTGCGCAAAGCGGGCCGAGGTCAACGCCATTCTTCATGTAGTACTTCTCCAGCTTGGCCAAAATGTGCTTTCCGTACGTGTACTTCCTCAGCGTTGCAATATGGGGCCGGATCTATACAAAGACAACCAAAATCAATCTCAAAACTCACATCACAATTCTTTGACACCTTGGCATGGGGGTGGGTGATATGACCAAAATGAGATATATTTTCATGATATGAGATATATTTGATCATTTAAGCGCAGATAAGAGAACTAAATTCAGGTTCGCACGCTGTCTGAGAGGTGATTTTCCGTGAGCGCACTGCAAGTGTGTCAGTCAGCGCCAGTAACGTGTTGTGATCTTTTTTCAAAACTTATCTTTGTAAAATCATGCTTTTTTATCTGCTATGTGGATATATTTCAACTCTGCTATGTGGATATATTTACATACCACAATATAAGCGATCTAGCACAACTTCTAATGGTTTCGAACAACAATAGAGCTGCACAATTCTGGAGAAATAAGAATCACAAATTCTTTTTGTGTTCGAAATAGAGATAAACAAATTAACATGTAATTTACTAGAGGTTCTGACAAGATGTTTATTGCTGCAGTCTTTTTTTTTTAATCAGTCAGTGATTCAATGACTCACTCATAAAGACTTAATTTGTTTCAGTACTGGAAGAATCAGTGTTTTTGAAGGAATCTCTTGAATGATTCAATGACAAATGTATTTTTTAACAGTCACTTGTCGCCACCTACTGGTGTAACAATGTAATAGACTTATCTTATTTGAAGCACGAAGTTACTTTCAAAAGGTAATTTACTCTATTTTGATCAGTGTTTATATCCAAACTATAATCTTTTATTCTTTGACATGATGAAAATTTGTAACAGAAATAATGATACTATGTGGCTGAAAAGTGTTTGTGAAGCGGTTTCATATCTATACACAACAAATGCTCTCTCTGAGTCAGCAGCAGTGCCAATGTAGATTTAAATGTTTTCTATGATCATACCAGACACGCTCCAGAGAAAGGACTGGATGATAATGCAGTTTTCTCAAAGCACAGACAGGTTACAAAATGTATGTAAGCAGACGTTTCTGTCCCCAGTATTCATTTTAAAAGAACATGGGTCCCATAGACTGCTTATTCACTGTTGCAGCCATTTTGGCCAGTGCGGTCCACAGAAGAGGAAACACTGAATTTGACAAGACTGCAGTTCTACAAATATTTGACAGGAATTTTTTAAAGTTCAGACAACAAAAAACATTATATATCTTGTTGTCACCTAGTGTAATTTGAAGTTTTTAATTTACTATCAAAAGGTGATTTGCTCTATTTTGTTCGCTACCGTAAACATCAGTGTTTATAATTTTTATTAACAAAAGTAACATGCAAAAATCTAATTTTTATAGGGACATTTTTATTTAAATATTCTACTCTTATTAAATGTACCCTACTAAACTGCCCGACAGCTTTAGTGATTATAAAAAGGAGCGCTCTTTACTTCACAATTTGAAGAAAAGTTTTTGTTTTTCATGAGACTTTTCCTACTTTTCCATATATTAGGGAGTGGAAATGGCTAATAAGTGCTCCTCTGCTGCCATCTACTGGTTATAGTGGTAATGTTGTGTCTTTTTTAAAAAAAAAGTTTGTTTGCCACAAAGTGTTAGTTTTCCTTAATCTTTTAACTTTTAGTTTTACAAATCAACACAATAACATTAAAATGAACGGTTTGTGTTGGAAAAAGTGTGAAGCACTTAAAGTCCTTGAATTTCACTCTCAAAAGTTTGCATGAACCTTGAAATGCATAATGTAAAAACGTTCGACTGTTTCTTCGACCATGGTTACAGTTAACGTTACTACATGGTGAATGTTGGTGATTTTTATTGTGGACTGGACAGCCTTGTTCATTCATGGCTCAGTATTTCTCTTGGTTTCTACATCAGCACTGTTTGATCTGATATCTGTAGTTTAGAACAGAGAATACTTAGCCGAATTTAAATGATTCCCACTAGATCTCGCTGCGATGTTATTAATTCTGCAGCGAATTCAAAAAACGCTTTCTTACTGGTTAGTCACACCAGCAGGAAAAAAGGTCTCAAAATAGAGCCCTGCGTCACACCGCCCAGCCCTACTTTGCCACAAACAAGAAAAGAAGAAATAATGATAACGAAATAGCAGCCGCACCTTGTGCATTACAATCTTGCGTTGTGTCGGCTCGGCCACATCGATCATCTTCTGCACAACATAGTTGGCATACTGGTCCTTCATCATGGTGTATAAGGCACTGTGGGGCCCGTCCGCCATACTGCACACCTCATCAATCAGCATCGCCCTCTCGGCACGCAATGAGTGGGTCACACACTTTTCCACCACGTTACTGAGAAAGAAAACACACGCCCCCAAATAAGACACTTCCTCCTGCCCGTCTTTGTGCAACGTAAATGTGGGTAAATGCTTTGTGCTTACCTGGCAAACTTATGCTGGCTGAGACCCAAAACATTTCCTCGGATTTCAGATACAATCTTGCTCTTGTCCTCAGCGCGGCCGTGCTCCAAAACGTGCTGAATTACGTAATTCCCATACTGATCCTATATGGGGATGGGGAAAAAAGGGTTTTGAGAGGAATGGATAAGACCCTGGTTCAGTGCAGAAAGAGACGGCTTCATAAATTACCTGGACCAGCTGCTCGGTGTGTTGATGTATTTCCTCCAGTATCGGTAGAGTCTGCTCAGGCAGGCAGTGCTCCAGAATACGCTGGATCACCCGACAACCATATGGGTGTGTGGACAGAGCAAACACCTGCATAACACACACAGTTATTAGTTAAACATACACACCAGATACAAAGATTTTAAATACATTTCAAAATAAGCCGCTCCAGACAAAGGACTGGATGATAATGCAGTTTTCTCACAGCACAGACATGCTACAAAATGCATGTAAGCAGACGTTTCTGTCCCCAGTATTCATTTTAATAGAACATGGGTCCCATAGACTGCTTATTCACTGTTGCAGCCATTTTGGCCAGTGCGGTCCACTTAAGAGGAAACACTGAATTTGACAAGACTGCAGTTCTACAAATATTTGATAGATTTTATGCATATTATCTTTTGAACTTTCTATTAATCTATAAAAAAAATAATTGTTTCAACAAAAATAATAAGCTTGCTGCTAGAAATGACATTGGTACAGGAATCAGAGGAACAATTTAAAATTTAAAACAAAGATTCTTTTAAATCAATTTTTCACAAAATATTACTGTTTTTTTTCTTTTCTTCGTTTTTAATCTTACCACAAAAAACATCTGACACCAAACTTTTGAACGGTAGTGTATTTTTAAATTTATGCCGATTTATTGTTTAAAATTAGGAATAGCTGAGTATTATGTATCTACATATTTTTCATAAACACAATTAGGATAATTTTTTTCCATTACAAATGCACCATTATTTTAATTATTATAAATTAAGTTAGGGCTGCACAATTAATCCAAAATAAACCGCACTTGATTTGGCTGTTTTTTTTGGGTTTTTTTATGGCCAGCTTGTCAGTGAAGTACAACTAAATGCTGCTCCACCTGAAAGCCAGAGGGTGCTCTCGCGCAGAAACTCCAAATATCCCCCGTGGAAGAAAAATAAAACATAGTTCCAGGAAATCCCTATTGGCATCAAACTATCGCTATAGCTGAATAAACAGAAGATTGAAACGCTTTAAACATGAATAATAAACACAACTACAACAATATATGGTTTATCTGAGTTCTTCAAGCCTTCTCTGGTATTTTCATGATAATAAAGTATATTTATAATGCAATGCTAATCGACATAACCATTTATCACTATAGAATACAATGAAATAATGTTGTGTGCCTTATTCTGTGGAAGAAGCCACATCATCTCACAGAAGGATGTTATTTCAAACACTCAACTGACATTATGAAGCGAGTAAAAACATGCTATTAAATGTTGGACAAGAGTTTCATAAATGCTTCTCATGTTTGGAAAGATGTCTGACGCATTTAGATTTTTTTAAATGTACTTTATAAGCGACTCAAACTCTAAGTGCTTTCAGAAGGAGCAGCATTTACTACTAAAAACAATCGCAGCCTCTGCGATTTCATAAATCACACTAAGCAAGCGGTTTAAGCACGATTTCGGGTTAATTGGGCCATAATGAAGTTGTCCTTCAAAAATCAAGGCCTCCATAAATAAGTCACGAAGCTTCCCATGGTACACAAACACACTCAAATCCCTTCTAATAAAACATACAGCCTTTCACACGGTTCAAAAGAGCCACACCTGTCCTTTGAAAGCATCAATGATGAACTGAAGAGCATGAGGCTGGACACACTCAATGCATTTCTGCACAACATGATTGCCATTTTGATCCTTCACACACTTTAACACGTGTCCGTCAAGCTCTCGAACCATCTCATTCTGTAAAAGACACAAACATATTTGATTCAATTTTGTGTAACTTCACCACAGCCACGTGAATAATTATAACATGACGGTTCAGCCTTTCATAAACTTACAATGACTTGTTGGTCCGAAGGGATGAACTCCAGAGCTTTCTGGATCACTCTGCAGCCGTACATCTGCAGCGCCAGGGATAAAACATGGCCACGGATCCGCTCGGCCAGAGCCAACTTCTGATCGAGACTGCCAAACTAAACACATAAAACAGCTTTTAGTGGATGCTTCTCATCCTAATTGACATCCGGTGCTCTTAATGCACATAACTGATGAACTCTGCAACACTGAAACTGTTGTTTTCCTGTTTATAACCGTGAAGCTGCATTGTATTATATAAATATGACTTAATGCAGTACCAAATCAGGCTCAAATCTGAAGCTAAACTACGTAGTTTATGTTAAACTACACAGATCATCATATAACAAAATGATGCATTTAAATCAACAAAAGAACTCACTGTTACCTCAAAGAACTTCTGGATGACATAATTTCCGAACACATCAACCATGAGCTGGTAGGCTGCCTGTAGTATCTCGTTGAAGACCAACTGACGTTCTGCAGGACTTGCTCTCTCCAATTTCAGCTGAATAAACCTGCACACAACCCAAATGTTTTTGTTAAAAAATATTTTGGACCTTTTTTTTTTATTATTATTTATTATGTCCTGACTTTCTAATATTTGTGAGCTGTAGCAGACGCCTGCATTACCTGGAGCCATGCTGGTCCTGAGAGAACTCCATGACGTGTCCCGCGATCTCTCTCAGCTGAAGGTTTGGGTAGCGGTTGTTTCTGAAGTCCTCGAGGAGACGGCTGCGTCCTGAAGGCATCACGTCAGACATTCCATAACGTAGCCGTGTGGACGGGAAGAGCTGGCTGCTGGGACTGAAGAGAGACGAGCCTGTGGTGGCATTGCGGTACTTCGCCTCTGCTCCTGGAGCTGCCGAGATGAAACGCCCACTGCCATTGGTCAGTCCACCTGAGGGGGAGGAGTCAGCTGTTAGATTCATTTCATTAAAGATGTCTGATGAAGAGAAAACTGGAACATACATGTTGTACTCACCAAGGTTAAGACTGCTTGAAGAACCATGAGTTGAGAGTGAGGGAGGCGGGGTGAGAGAGTGGGAGGGGCCTTGGTTTGGAAGAGGCATGCCTACTGGGCCAGGGGAGGAGCTAAAGCTGAGGCCATTGTAGAAGCCCCCATGGCCAATAGGGGTGAGGCTACTGGGTGTGCGCTTGTACAGATCAGAGCTTCCCGTCAGAGAATCCCGACGTGACCCACTGGAACTGGAATTAGCCACTGCAAAACCAAAAGATTAATACACAAAAATTAAACTGGAGTCAGAATAAATAGATCATTAAATGCAAATCTGATTCCATTTAAGCATTAGGAACAAATACAATTTTTGTGGTTTGGTCCTGCAGTGCAGTATGCTTTAAAGTTCACTTAAAGGATTAGTTCATTTTCAAATGAAAATTACCCCATGATTAGGATGACTTGAGGGTGAGTAAAGCTTGGGGTAATTTTTATTTGAAAGTGAACTAATCCTATAAGGCTTGAATATATGCCACAACTTTTAAAGTTGGAACAGATGACATCATATACCTAATGAGTGAGGATCACACACTACTAGACTTTCAAGTCCTTTCGAACACAAACGCACACAGAAACATCTGCTTCGTTGCAAGGAGATGCATGACAAATTAAAACAATGTGTTCTGAAATCTGCTCAATATATCAATATCCTCAGACTAAATGGATTCGTAGTCTGAAGCTTAAAAAAAAATAAAAATAAAATCAGTGTCCATTTTACACAATGTGATTGAAATTGGTCAACTCTGACTGTCCAAAATCTGCAGACTGTCAACTCATCCCGACTCCAAATTGGGCAAAAAACTAAGCAAAAGTCATGCAGTTTATTTCAGTTTTTAAGTTTACAATTAGCATTATGCATGAAATTCACAAACTACATAAAAATAACATTAACAACCAATTTTAATTCTGCAATGTAACTCATTTCCAGGTAAAATTCAGTCACAAAACTTTAACGGCCTTGGCACAATAACATCGCCTCTGAAACGACTAGGGTTGCAAAATTCCGGGAATTTTCAAAGCTGGAAACTTTCCATGGGAATTAACGGGAATATATGGGAATAAACAGGGAATTTGCAAAATTGCAGGTTAGCCTATAACAGGGTACTTAAATGTAGTTGAAAAAAAAAAAACATCTTGCAACATAATTTTGGTTAAAACAACCAAGGAAGGATCATGTGACACTGAAATAAATAACAACAATTGCTAAAAAATATTTAATTTACATATTTACTAAATTAGAATTAATTGAATGCAAAAAAGAAATAACTTATTTCATGTTATGACCAAAAGAAATGTTTATATTTGTTTTATATGATACATTTTATATAAATATTATAAATTAATGTATAATATAATGTATAAATTTCACAAAATTTCCAATTAATTCCCTTAAATACCCATAAATTCCTGTTAAGTTTCCAAATTGGAATATTTCCAAAATTCCCCAGGTTAAGTTCCTGTGGAAAGTTTCCGGATTTTTTCCAGATTTTTTTATAATAATGTAGAATATTTCTTGAATAATGTACACTGAACAAAGACACAAACCAGAAACACATATATAAAAAGTAGACAGGGCAATTTCTAATTTCATGTTGACTTTAAAGTAGATTTCCCACTAGAAGGAATAACCCTCTAGCAATATTATATAGTGATTTTTATTTTCAACATAACTAAACTTGAGATGACATACCTGCTGTGCCAAAACCCCCGAGTGCTGCTCCAAGCGTGGCTCCCAGAGAAGAAGATGGGTTGGCATTGAATCCAAGTGAGGTGTTTCCTGGCTGGGCAGATCCTTGTGAAAACAGCGAGGAGCTCTGCGAGGAGGAGCTTGGAGAGCCACTCCCGTAAAAAGAGCTTCCTCCCAACGCCCCGCTCCCTTGCTGCCCAGGAGCCTGCTGAGAACTCAACGTACGGAACGCCCCGCTTGCTCCGCCACCAAGACCGGCATTAGCCCCACCTGCTGATGCGGCAGCAGCGGCCACTAAGAAATAAGAACATGATATTCAAATACAAGATGAGTTTTAAAGTGTTTAATGGATGTATGTCGACTGTAGCCTTGATTTGTCATTTTCAAACACGTACCTGCTGATGGGCTGATGATAACAGATGCAGGGGCCATAAGTCGAACTGGGCCACCACGAGCACCTGTATTCACCACAAGCGCTCCTGTCTGGTCATAATATGCAGCTGGAGCCAACACAGGGTAACCTGGAATTCCACAGATACGTCTTAATCAGACATTGTTCTAACCGTGAGAGTTTGATCAGTTCACACTAACAGTGATTAAACTGCTGAAGATTGACAAGTCGCTGTACTGTTGGTTGATAGCGGAGGTTCCAACAAGTCCCAGTTGACATTTCAACTGACAGTCCAGGCTTCCCACACTTTTGACCAATGAATTCCCATGACTTTTCCCAATCATCAGTGATTAATTTAACGATTTTAGCACTTTTGGCTACTGAAATCTCTCACTATTAACTAGTTGCTTACTATTATGCATATCACTAGGTTACTCTACTTAGAAAAGCACATATTAATGTCTTATTCTTCCTTAAACCTACCCAATACCTAAACTTAACTACCTTACTAACTATTAATAAGCAGCAATTAGGAGTTTGAGGCAAAAGTCATAGTTAATTGTTAATTAATAGTGAGAATTAGACCCTAAATTAAAGCCCAAAAAAAAAAAAAAAAAAAAAATCTAATATATATATATATATATATATATAAGGGGTGTAACAATACTAATGTCAAATCTAATGTCTAACGATCCGATGCATCGATGCAATGCGTAAAAAAAATCGATACCTGTGGGCTAATTATAGAGGTACCTTTGTTTTAACACTCTCCACATTTTCACACAATATCAGTCTATGCATTATCGCCAACGCGTGCATTCTCATATGAACTACCTTTCAGAACTTGTGAAAGACACTCGGGACAGTTGATGGAACTGTCACTGAAAGAATATGGTCAATAAAGTGCCGCATAGGAACGCCGCGCACTGTGACTCTGTGTTGCTTCAAGCGCATCAATCTGCACATGGGATGCGCGCAAGTGCTTTGTGCCGCTCTGTATTAGAACCTTTATAATAAATTTGCACAATGAAAGAATATTAATAGCCTGTCTTGTTTTGTCCTACCTATAATATGTTGTTGCTTCATTAAAAACCTGCGCTATACATTTAAAAGAAATGTCTTTTACTTATGTGTGTGTATATGTATTCCTTGTTTATCAGTTTTTTGACATTACACATTTTAGCACAGAACTAAAATACTTTCTTGATTGTTGTTCATGTCATAAGCTGTCATTAGATTACTGTGTGAATTTTTTATTTGTGGATGTCCCAATCAGGGTTCAGGATGTGAAATTTTTAGGGATGCACCGAAATGAAAATTCTTGGCCGAAACCGAAAACCGAAAAAGAGGAAACCAAGGCCGAAAACCGAAACACCGAAAGAAATTATGCCAATTATTAATACCACTGCATTTATGTTAATGACTGTGTACTAACTTTACTAAAAATCAAAGCATTGCAATTGCATAAATTAATACTAAAGTTTCAAATAAATCAATTACAAATTATGCAAATATTTATTTAGCACATTGCAACAATGCGCAGTATAAAATAAAATTCAAACTAAAATGTTTAACTTGACCCCACTCATGTGTACATTAAATAATAATTTACAGGACATTATTATTTAATGTACATTATTTAATGAGAGACAAGTTTTTTTTTCTGCGCTCTGATCTCCTCCTGCGCTGGGCGCTGCTCCGTCTCTGTCTCCACACGGGTTCTCCGCATCCATCCTGGATCATTTCTCGTGCGCGCTGCTTTATTTCCGCATCAAAGTAATGGTCTTTATAACGCGGATCAAGTACAGTCGCGATGAAGTGCAGAGGATCCGAATAGATCTCAGTGAAACGTGCGCTGACCGACTCTAAGAGTGTACTTTTCATTGTTTTCACTCCGTGGTCCGTCTCAACCAATTCGCTTAGGAGACGCTTTAGTGCTGCGATTAAAGGAATAACGTCCGCTAGATGCATCAGAGGATCTGATCTCTTTTAATATATCAAAAAAACAATCCACAATTTAAAAATTCCCTGATATTTCTGGGTTTACTATGATCATCAGGATCCTGGTACTACACATTTGTATAAGGTTAAACGTTACTCAACTTTGTTACACTAGCACCACAGTGGTCACCTCAAATCACAAATTTCTTTAAAAAGGAACAACTTCTAGTCACACAGTCTTAAAAATCACCATCAGTGTGAACATCCCTTAAAAAAAAAAAAAAAAAAACTTATCAAGAGTCCTTTACCAGGTACGCCTGCTGCCAGACTCTGCCCAAATGCCAAGGCGGAATTCACAGCTGCTGCTGCTACAAGCTGCTCTGTCTGCTGACCCTGCTGTCCTTGACTGGGAGTCAGAGGTCGTTGGTTTCCACCTGCACGCATCACCTGAGGTAAATAAAAGTCAAAGATTGGACGATGAGTCGAATGTGTTTGTGTTGCGATTCCACACATCAGCGTTCTGTAGAGCTACATGATTAATCGTTAAAAGATTGCAATCTTGATTTAAACACCCACGCGATCTTATTCCTTAAAGGATTAGTTCACTTTAAAATAAAAATTACCCCAAGATTTACTCAACCTCACCCTTGAATTTCTTCTTTCTGATGAACACAATCGGAGTTATATATTAATAAATACCCTGACGCATCCAAGTTTTATAAGCTTTAAAGGCGGTCTGGCAGAAGCTAGATATTTTA
Organism: Chanodichthys erythropterus; assembly: GCF_024489055.1. Classification (NCBI taxonomy): domain Eukaryota; kingdom Metazoa; phylum Chordata; class Actinopteri; order Cypriniformes; family Xenocyprididae; genus Chanodichthys; species Chanodichthys erythropterus. Next base: position 19,353,099 of record NC_090235.1, read on the forward strand.
CTTTATAACTTGTTAAATATGGATATTTTTCTTACACAAATACATCGCTTCGCTTTAGAAGGCCTTTATTAACCTCCCGGAGCCGCGTGGAGTATGTTTATGATTGATGTATACACTTTCTTGAGCTTCAAACTCATTGGTCCCATTCACTGCCTTTATAAAGCTTGTCAGGATATTTATTAATATATGTCCGATTGTGTTCATCAGAAAGAAGAAAGTCATATACACCTAGGATGCCTTGAGGGTGAGTAAATCTTGTGGTAATTTTAATTTGAAAGTGAACTAATGCTTTAATGACAACGATTAGCTATGTCTATTAAACTTTTGACAAGTATGATCACGTTCTGAACCAGAGAGAGCAGCTATTATGAATAGGTATCAAACTGTTTTTGCAACATTATTTCTGTTACAATAATTCAAATGAATCACAGAAGTACTGGGATAAAAGTTTAGAGTTCAGATATAAACACTGGTATCTATGGTAGGGATCAAAATAGAGTAAATCACCTTTTGAAAGCAACTTGATGCTTCAAATAAAGATTGTATCAATTACATCATTAAACCAGTAGGTGGTGACAAGAGACTGTTAAATGCATGTAATTGAATCATTTGTTCAGAAACGATGGCTCATCCAGTCTTTATGAGTGAATCATTGAATCATAAATTCAAAGCAATTTAAAAAAATGATTACTCTATTTTGTTTATTCTGAATCATGGGAGAATTGTGATCTCCATTTTGAGTTGTGACTCAATTTATCCAGATTAGCTCAGGCTGGCTAAACTCTTACCTGCTGTTGGTTCTGCTGGGTCTGTGCTGCCGACTGCTGGTTGGCCGAGTTGGAGGGGGTGGCGGCCTGCTGCTGGAATAGGTTAGCAGGATACACACCCCATGGAGTCACACCATAGTACTGAGGGGGCATTACAGCTGGACCTGAAAGACAGACACACACGTCATGGCTCAGATGAAGGGCCAAAGCACACTGTTTTCAGAGCAGGCTCAAGGGCTTTGATGTACACGGGACTCAAGAGTCGGCAGCCATTTCCTCTGCCTTTGTACTCTGCTTCAGGAGCATCAAAGCAGGTGTGTGTTTGTGTGTGTGGCTTAATCAAGCAGACTGCCTCAATCCTAGAGCTAAATCCCAAGCCTCTGGAGGACGCCGTCCAAACTCTCAGCCATCATGAGCAACACTTCTTATCCACTCCAGACTGTGACTGCTCAGCAGAGCACATTTAGCAACAGACTGCTTCCTGCCACAGCGAGTATGGCATTCGAATGCAGTCTGTACTGTCATCGTTCAAGTACAAAGAAGCCTACACACTGACACTCATTATTATGCCACTGTCATATGCAAAGCATTTGTACATTTGCATTTTGAAGATGGGGTGAGTATATATTTAATTGTGCATTCAAAAGGTGTGAGGTTAATATGAGTCTTTCAAAGAAATTAGCAAAGATGCATTAAATTGATCAAAAGATTTCTATTTCAAATAAATGTTCTTTTGAAATTTCTATTAAATAAAAAAATTAACGTTCATTGATAATCATTGATAAATGTTACTTGAGCAGCAAATCAGCATATTAGAATGATTAAGGATCATGTGACACTGAAGACTGGAGTAATGATGCTGAAAATTCAGCTTTGATCACAGAAATAAATTAAATTAAGATATATTAACAGTTATTTTAAATTGTAATTATTTTAATTATAAAGATTACTGTATTTCTGAGCATAAGAAACTTTACATTTTGACTTAATTTAGTTTGAAATAAATGAATATCATTAGGTTTTTTTTTTTCTTCATGTTGCTAGGCTGATTGTGTTCCATGTTGTAATTAATAAATACATAGACATATTTGGAGAGTCTTAGGCATCACTTTGGGTTCTGATCACCCTATCAGAGCTTATTTTGAGATTTTACTGAAAAAAAATAAAATAAAATAATTCACAAAATAAACCCTGATAGGATGATCAGAACCCCAAAGTGATGCAGCCTGTACATAATCCATTAAATTACTGAACTTATTATCAATCCTTATATTTACATAATCATTTTATACTTTAATTATACTTAATATATCTTGAAAGATATCATACATGACACATCTCCATCTCAAACTGGAAGCATGAGCTCTCACCTAGAGTGGCGGCAGCAGCGAGGCCGGCGGCATATGGATCAGTGCCGGGCGGAGCAGTGCTAATGATGTACGGATTTGGTACAAACGCAGCTGGGGCCAAACCTAAGGCACAACCAATAAGAAACCAAATTAAATAAATCCCCTGAAACTTTTGCCTGTTAAAAGGAACACTCCACTTTTTTTGAAAATAGGCTAATTTTCCAACTCCCCTAGGAGTTAAACAGTTGAGCTTTACCGTTTTCGAATCCATTCAGCCGATCTCCGGTTCTGGCGGTACCACTTTTAGCATAGCTTAGCATAGTTCATTGAATCTGATTAGACCGTTAGCATCGTGCTTAAAAATGACCAAAGTTTTGATATTTTTCCTATTTAAAACTTAACTCTTCTGTAGTTAAATTGTGTACCAAGACCGGCGGAAAATAAAAAGTTGCGATTTTCTAGGCTGATATGGCTAGGAACTATACTCTCATTCAGGCGTAATAATCAAGGAACTTTTGCTGCCGTATCATGGCTGCAGCAGGCGCAATGATATTACGCAGCGTCTCTCACAAACGTCTCCATGGTTGCAAGGCACGTTCCCTGTGCAAGCAGGGGCTCACAGGCGCTGCGTAATATCATTGCACTGCTGCAGCCATGATACGGCAGCAAAGTTCCTTGATTATTACGCCTGAATGAGAGTATAGTTCCTAGCCATATCAGCCTAGAAAATCACAACTTTTTATTTTCCGTCAGTCTTAGTACACGATTTAACTACAGAAGAGTTAAGTTTTAAATAGGAAAAATATCAAAACTCTTTGGTCATTTTTAAGCACGATGCTAACGGTCTACTCAGATTCAATGAACTATGCTAAGCTATGCTAAAAGTGGTACCGCCAGAACCGGAGATCGGCTGAATGGATTCGAAAACGGTAAAACTCAACTGTTTAACTCTAGGGGAGTTGGAAAATGAGCCTATTTTCAAAAAAAGTGGAGTGTTCCTTTAAAGGTGCAGTAAGCGATTTCTGAGAAACGCTGTTGAAAACAAACTATTTCTTGAATATTGTCTGTTCTCTGTGTGTGCTGAAAAAAAAATTTGTTTGTACATAGTCTCGACACAATAGGAGAAAAAACTAAGTGGATCAGACCTATCAGAATGAGCACCACAACACTACTGTAGTCAGTCAGCAAAAGGGGGCATATAGAGGGGGGAAAGAGAGTGACTATAAGAAAGACTATAAGAAGAGTGACAGCGGAGATATTACCTAAGAGGAAAAGATCAGAGGAATATAATTGGAAAAAGAAGGGTTACAATCAGGCAAGAGCTAGGACCTGCGTTAATACTGGAAAAGCTTTCCAGTGTCTGAAAACGAACGCAGAGGTTGCTTTATATTAGTGTTGTCAAACGTACCGACTTCTGTAACAAAACGGTACTGAAATTTAAAAAAATGTGATACCAGCAATTTCCCCCTAGCATTTTGAGGGGATTCTTAACCACTTCTGATTGGCCATTGTGTTTACACACTCAACAGATATGTCTGTGATTGGCTACAATGATCAACGCTTCAAAAACGTTGTAAATAGACATCTTTGATGCATCTATTGATGCAGGCATCTATCAGCATAAATATTAGAGATCCTCTGATAGATGCCTGCTTTCAAACGTTCCCGTGTATATCTGTGTCTATTTACAACATGTTTTTGAAGTGTTGATCACTGGAGCCAATCGCAGACATATCTGTTGAGCAAGTGAACACAATGGCTAATCAGCGCTCAAATGCTAGGGAGAAATGCTGGTATCACCACATTTTTAAAATTTTAGTATCGACTTGGTACCGAAGTCTGTATTTTGACAACACTACTTTGTAATGATACGAGAGTATCATTGCTTTTGCTATGTTTCACAGAACATATGCTAATGTCGCTGAAACACAGCTGATTCAGCCATACTTGCTGTCTGATGCGCCAGCTGTTTGTTGTTGCCTGACTTGCAAAGCGTGTTTGTTATTTTGGGTGTGGAGCAATTAAGGGAGGGGTGTGTTTCTTTTGGGTAGGGTCGATTTCAAATGTCAACAGTGTTTCTCAGAAATGGCTCACTGCACCTTTAAGTCATCTGGACACTCACAACTACAGTCAAACTCACCGATGTGTTGTTGTTGAGCTGCAGCGAGCGCGTACTGCTGCTGCTGGGCTGCCGTGAGCTGCTGCACTGCCAGAGCGCTGGGCCTCTGGAACAGCTGCAATACATGAAGCTTTTATCAGACATTAAACATTTGCATTTGTTTTCAGTCATAAATGCAACAGCTTTAGAAGCATATGCAAATGTGACTAACAATTACTTTTCCAGAATAACTTGCAAAGAGGCTGAACGGTATTGTGGCACATTACTTCAAACAAAGGTTTTTCAAAGTTGGCCTTCACATGTGTGGCCTTTAATAGCAATTATTCACAACAAATATTTATAAACACACACGGGCTCACATTATTATTATTCTACTGTAATTATAGTCTTGAGAGTTGAAAGTGCGAGCAGCGTCAGATATTCACCTGTTGAGGGGAATTGTAATCAAACAGGCTGACGGTAGCAGCTGTGGAGTCGAGAGGCAGCTGGCCTCCAGTGTAATCAAACTGCAAAGTCTCCATAGAAACAGATTCCATGGGGTCCAGGGTCACATTTTGGGTTTCAACATTTGAGAACTCCTCTGCTGGCTTTGGCCCTGCACCTCCAGCCATTTCTGGTCCACCCAAATCCACCTCTGGACCAGTCGGAGGGCAGTTACCAGGAGTACGACTGGGAAAGAAACAAGAGAGAGGTTTGTCTTCAATATATTTGAGAAATGCTTAAAGTTTACATACGGAAAGCCCAACAAAGAGAGCTGAGGGAGGATAAACACTACCTTTCCAAAATTTGGGGTTGGTAAGATTTAGTCTCTTATTCTCAACCAAGTCTGAATTTATTTAATCAAAATTAATATTGTGAAATATTACAATTTAAAATAACTTTATTTGAAAATTTTTAAAAATTTAATTCATTCCTGTGATCAAAGCTGAATTTTCAGAATCATTTCTCCAGTCTTCAGTGTCACATGATCCTTCAGAAATCATTCTAATATGATGATTTGCTGCCAAAGAAACATTTCTGATTATTATCAATGTTGAAAACAGTGCTGCTTCATATTCCTTTTTTCAGGATAACATACATTATATATGTCTTTACTGCGATCAAATTGATGCATCCTTGCTGAATAAAGACACTCATTTCTTAATCTTAATGACCCCAAACTTTGAGCAGTAGTGTATTTATTATACTTTTGTGATGGTGTATACCTAAAATCCTTAACGTCTACATCAAGTCCATTCTGATTGGGCAGTCCATTGGGGTTATCCATAACATCTGGCTCGGTCTCTTTCAGTTCCTTCCGCTCAGGGTCAAATGTTGTTTTGGGTTTTTGTTCCACCCTTTTCTCAGGGTCATCAGCCTCTGAGTCTCTTGGACCCTAAGAGAAATAGAGAGGATTTAAGTAAAAATGACAAGGACTTCAGGTGCTAAAGGAAAAATTCTGTCTTTATTTACTCACCCTCATGTCTTTCCAAATCAATGACTTTTTAAATTTAGGAATAACATGAGGGTAGCAAATAATGCATTTTCAGCTTTGTGTGAACCATTTCTCAAACAGAATATTAATAAAAACAAATGAGAATGATAAAAGATTAATAGTCAAGACTCACAAATGCTCCTTTGCGCAAACATGAGTCCATTTTCTCAGCAGGGGAGGAGCTAAGAACATACTCCACCATAGACACGCCCAATCCACCGCTCTCAGAGCGTGGCGACAGCACAGATCCCGCCTCTCCGACGGCATGGAAGCCCTGACCTGGTCGGCGCTGCACCATGATTGGCTGGGACACCGAGTGATCTACAGAAAAAAGGGACATGAAAAGAAGAAAGAAAGAAAGAAAGAAAGAAAGAAAGAAAGAAAGAAAGAAAGAAAGAAAGAAAGAAAGAAAGAAAGAAAGAAAGAAAGAAAGAAAGAAAGAAAGAAAGAAAGAAAGAAAGAAAGAGAAAGCAAGCTAATTTTGTAAAATATAACCGTGCCATCTGGACACACATACCAGAGGCTCCCCAAGCGCTGTCTCTCCACTGGTCCAGAAAGATCCCTTTTGGTCCATCTTTCCCTGAATCATCAGTTTCCCAGAACTTCTTCCCAGTTAGGAGCTGCTGCAGAGCGGGAACATCAGACAGAAATATTAATACATAACAAGAACGCAAAATGAAGTATCAAAGAGAAGATGAGGAAGGTAAGGACTCTCACCTCTCCCATGGCTCGACCCTCCAGCGCAAGTGCCTGGAAGTCATGGTTAAGCTCATCCATTGATCGTACCTGTGTGAAAAGTTGTAAAATTATTATAAAATAACATTTTATATAATTAAAGAGGACCTATTATGCTTTTCTTTAGTGTGCAATGTTGCCATTTGAGCATGAAAAATGTCCATAGCACAAAGTCCCTCCAGCAGGAGTTATTCTCTATATCAGTGTCACGGTTTTTGAACTCCTGAAACGCCTCCATTTGTAGTCTTGAGTTTTCTTCCAGGAACGAACACATCACAATATCCCTCATTTAAATAATCCCCACCAAATGCAAACACAAAATAAAGGAGCGGGGCCTGGTTGAGTTAGTTTGTAGTGCGGTTAACTTGTGGTTATGGTAAAGAGGCGTGACATTTCAGAGCACACTGTGCTTTTCAGAAGGAGGGGCTTCATAGAGACAGGAACTAAACAGAGCGTTACTGACAGACTGGAAAGAGAGGAGCTGCAACAATGAAAAATATGTGAAAAATGTGTTTTTTGATTATTCAAGCATAAAAACCTATTCTAGCAAAGCCCAAAAACAAAATTAAGACTTTGCAAAAGGGTATGAATAGGTCCTCTTAAAAATAAAAAAGTGGCTTCCTGGTCATTTTTACACAGTTCTCACCTGGTTGTCTGCATGAATGTTGTCACCAGTCGGCCAGCGGTGTTTGCAATTGTTGTAGCCAGGCTGGTCGCCATGCTGCCGCTGGAAGAAGTAATCAACCATGGCATCATCTTGAGAGCGACCTGCTCCCTGCGTAGGGGGAGGGGCCTGAGGAGAAGGGCCAGGTTGGGGGGTGTGGCCCGCAGCACTCAGCACCACAGGCATGCTGGGTAATGGCCTGTCAGGGGGAGGCAGTCTCAGGTGGGGGCTGAACGAATCCTGCCAGAGCACAGCTTTCCTCTTCAACACACACGCTACGCTCATTCCACCAGAGACTGAAACATAAGAACAAAACAAAACACTATTAACCCCTAAGGCATCTGGGATTGCTCTGCACTTGAAGTTCATTCAGTGATCATATTACTGCACCTGTATATCTCAAAGCAGGCTGAGAACGAGAAGGCTCACAAATATTGCCAGAAATGACCAAATCAAAACCAGCTTTACTTATTTTAAAGAAATCAACCATCTTTGGAGTTGAATAGTAAACACTTGAGATTCAAATGAACAGATTTTAAGGACAAAGAAAATTAAATCTCTGACCGATGAAAATATAGGGCAATTGAAAAGACGACATACATGGTCTGGGCTGGAATGAGGTCAATTCAATCTGTCAGTGTGATAGTCAGCGCTGGGATGAAGAGTTCATTACGACATCGCACACACTTGTTGAGGCTCAGTGGGGAAAGCAGAGGTTGTTGTTCTAGTTAATCAAGCAGAGCGGGCCTGTCAAAATGACTCATTTCATTCTCATTCAGATGTGCATCTGATATCATTGTCACAGAATGACTTTAAAATACTGGGGAAAGTTGAAGAATTGAAACAATGGAGGAATTTCCACTGGAACAAATTTTCCTGATGAGAAAAGATCAATTTCTAGCTTGACATATATTCTCTTTTTATACTCAGAACTTATATATTTTATTACATTTGTGGCACAAACATACAAATGTGTCATGTGGAAAAAGTATTAATGTTAAAAAAGTACTTTTGAAGTTCAATTAACACAGTGAACTTTGTTCAGTGAACTGAAACCAATTAAAATATAGCATAATTTTATAAATATATCACATATATAAACAATTAAGGGAAGCACTGAAGATGAGGATTATTGCCTCTGTGACTGGACTGTCTTCATTGATTCAACTTTGTTAAATGGGATGCACAGGAAGTTAGCAAAAACACTTTATTTTTTTTACTTTAAAAAAGTAGCATTTATAATATTGTTTGTCTTGCAATACATTGAGCCAATTCATAACAAAAGGTATAAACGACTTTATTCTTTCATCCAAACACAATCAGAGTTATATTAAAAAATATCCTGGCTCTTCCAAGCTTTATAATTGAAATGAATAGTAACAGATTTTGAAGCGTAAAAAAGTGCATCCATCCATCATAAAAGTAATCCATACGGCTCCAGGGGGTTAATAAAGGCCTTTTGAAGCAAAGCGATGGGTTTTAGTATGAAAAAGATGTCATATTTAAGAGTTTTAAATAGTTTTTAAAAATGTAAAAGTTTTATAGAAAAATGTCTGAAGATTTTGATATAAGAGAAGAGGAGATATGCCTTATGTTGGGTTAGAGGTCACTCAACTCTCTCATGAACTCACAGACAGCTGTTACCAGAAGCTAGTGATTACAATTTATAAAATTATAAATATGGATATTTTTCTTACAAAAACCCATCGCTTTGCTTCAGAAGGCCTTTATTAACCCCCCTTTTATGATGTATGGATGCACTTTTTTTGGGCTTCAAAATCTCTGTTCCTATTCACTCCCATTATCAAGCTTCTAAGAGCCAGGATATTTTAATATAACTTAGGTGTATATGACTTTCTTCCAAACACAATCAAAGATGGCTTGAGGGTGGTGTTATGTAATTTTTCAGGACAATTTGTTGATCTAAAACAGCAACTACAAGTACATTTCTTTTATTTTGAATCACTACTCACTTCTGAGTAGACGAATAACAGAGGGTTATTTGCAAAAAATTCCTACCACAGCACCTCAAGCCAAAAGATGAGCAATAACAAGGAGAAAAAATGTTCCTCTTATGCCACAGTTTCACTTGTTTTCTCCTTATTTCTGCTTGCAGGGAAATTACAGTTATCCTGTTCCCATTTACGTGCTGATATGGCAGCCATCAATAATTTCAGTATTTCTGCTTATTAACAAACAGAGACACTTTCTAACAGAGTTAAATGTGCAATCATGACTCATGTGAAGATATATATATATATATATATATATAAAAATCTAATAAATTAATGAAATTACATCTGGCCTTGTTTTATGGTTAGTTTTAACAGCTGTTTGTTTACCTAAATGAAAAAAAAAAACAAAGTTTTTAAGTTAAATTAACTACAATATAAAATCTAAATATAAATTGTTTCATTTAATAATAGTCATAAATAGCCTAAAAAGATTAACAGGAACATTTGTGGTTTCGACAACATGGTTTTGAACACCCAAAAAAAAAAAAAAGAGAACAAGAGTTTTGCTCTTGCTTTCACATCTAAAACTGGCCTGATCTTTTCAAGAGATATGTTGATGTAGGTCACCACAAGCAGCAAATTAATCCTGACTACAAAATCCTGATCCATTGGTGTAATCTCACCCCAAAATGGTGCCAGAGGTGTTGGCAGCATTGAGAGTAAATTATGTCACATAGATCCTTCTGGAAATAATAGAGGCTCCAAAAAAATTATTCCATAACCACCTTTCATAACTTTGCTAGCCGAGTGACACGCTCTGTTGAAATATTCAGGTACTGGAGCTTTCATACAAACACACAGTTTAGCATTAAACGAAACTGGGTTTCATTATGGGTAGAAAGCAAGCAGAAGAACTTGGATGCAGAATGTCAAGATATTTAGACTATGTGATGCATTTAATACATAAATATGAATGTTATTGCAATGCTGGTGAAAGCTTACGGAGACAACACAATGTGAAATCTAAACATCAAGAATAAACCACAAACATTTTAAAAGACACTGTGTCATGTAACCCTGACAACTGTTTGAAAGGACCACAGATTTGTCGTCAGTCCTATTAGCACCAGAGGTTTTGGAAGCTGGAGATCATGTGCTGGGGGACAAAAGACTCAATGAGCTCCAATTTCCCAAGCCAACTGTGACTAAGACGAGTCTGACCAGTCATCCGACTTGAAAGAATGGCTAGATTTTTTAAAACAACCTAGATAAACTTCCAATTGCCCATGAAGATGCAAAACAATTTTCAGTGCCAAATTCCTGATTACTCCATTCAGCTCCTGTTTAAAAGAGCACATATGTGGTTTCTTTGCAATAAAGTTGTATAGTTATATTTGTTGATAGTTGATATTTAACATCAAATGAAATATTAAGAATGACTAGAATCTAACCCACTGTAAGAGTGATTGACACCAGCATCACTAACATAATATAAAAAGAAATGGGCCTCTTAATGCAAGATATAGGAAGGGTTATAATAGTTAACTAAAACCATTTTTTAACCGTATTTTATTAAGTTTAACTTCATGTACTAAAGAAACTAAAACTGAAATAAGTTAAAAACTATACCAAAAAAAATATATATTAAATTAATATAATACAATATAAATTCATATATTAAAATGAAAATAGAAAAAGTAATTCTAAATATTAATAAAATATTGTTGTTCATCACAATTTCAAAATAAAAGGTTTAAACCCTCGGCTCTGAGTTTGCATAGTTTTGATCTCTACATGTTCTTGTTCAAGAAATTACAGTGGCTGTAGCATTTCTATCATAAAGAAGTGGCCAAATATTAAAGCTTAAGTGAACATTTTAATTAAAAAAAGATTTGAAAAAAAAAACAAACAAAAAAAAGATTTGACCATGCTGTAAAGTGTAACAACAATCACCAGGCCGCTGGCGCCCTCTGCAGGCATTGTTATAAGTTGATTATGTTTATATTCTGTATATTGCATTGTTTTATTGAACAGCACTGTTAAAAAAACAATATGATTACTTGCTTTTGATACTTTATTTGAATCAATTATTATTGCCTCGTTATTATACCTATGTATTTTAAGTCATTTTAATGGTTGTTCATTAAAACAAATCCAATTACTTAAAGGATTAGTAGTTCAGAATTCAAATTTCCCTGATAATTTATTCAACCACGTCATCCAAGATGTTTAGGTCTTTCTTCAGTCGAAAAGAAATTAAGGTTTTTGAGGAAAACATTCCAGGATTTTTCTCCATATATAGTGGATTTCATCTTGTATTTAACTATTGTATTTTAGTTTGAAATTTTTAAATGTACATGAGGTTGTCACAAGAGTAATTTCGTTGTGCTACACAATGACAATAAAGTACTTGAATACTTCACCAAGGTTGAAGGGGTTGAACGGGTTGAAGGTCCGAACTGCAGTTTCAGTGCAGCTTCAAAGGGCTCTACATGATCTCAGACGAGGAATAAAAGTGTTATCTAGCGAACCGATTGTTGATTTTCTTAAAAAAAAAAAAAAATTACATACTTATTAACCAAAAATGGTCATCTAGCACTGCTCTGTGATGCGCCACATAATCACATTGGAAAGGTCATGCGTGACAGAGGCGGAAGTACCGCAGTAGGGCGAAATTCTCCAACTTCAAAATCGTTCAACATCGTTATTTTATCTTTTTTTTTTTTTTTTGGTTAAGGCCGTTTGACAGTCTTTGCATGTTCGCTTTGTAAACACTTGCTTGGTACTTCTGTTTACAACGTGATTACGTAATGTGTGGCGCAACGCAAGATGAGCATTTGTCGTTAAAAAGTATATACATTTTTATTTAATTTTTTTCGCTAGATAAGACCCATATTGACTATATGCACGGAGCGTTCTTTAGAACTTGTTGGTGTGTTGAGCATCAATAGTGTAATACTGTATTTGTTTATAATCAGAATATAGTCACTTAAATAGTCAGGCATAGCATTAATTTAGTTATTCAAATGTAAGACCACATAAAAAATATATATAAATAAAGATGCACCTCAGTGTTCCTCATCAGCTAAATCAATTTCAACCATCAGTTTTCACACTTTCGTGTGGGGGGAAAAAAAGCATCAAAAATTTAAAATTTATTGTGCACTTTAGTTAGATTCATTGAATAAAATGTGAGTTTTCACAAGTGTGCCAAAATCATTGAGCTTGCACTGCCCTGACTGACAGCTTATGTGATTATAAAGGGAGAGCGTGGTGCTCGCTTTGTGTAATTCATTCACAAGAAAAGTTATTGGTTTTAGTGAGATTGTATTTCATACTTCACATTGACAAAATGTATTTTTAAAGCTAGTTATTTTATAATGTTTCATATTAATTCAAAAGTGAAACAGTGAAAAACTATTAGCCTACAGGAAATGGCTAATATATGCACAAATACATGCTACTCTGCTGCCACCTACTGGTTATAGTGGTAGCTAATGTCTTTTTTAATTTTTAAATACGTGTTTTCTATCAAATGTTGGATTTCCTACATTTTGAATCGTTTTACAAATGGGGACAATCTCAGAAGGATGAACAAATGTTTGTGATCAAAACATTAAAAATAACATTTGAAGTGCTGGAAAAAAATGTGAGTGCATGTCTACAGACATGGCATTTCTTAAACGGTCCAAATAGCTTCGTCTTTATTGCAATCAATAAAACTGGTTTATTGGCAAATTAGGTAAATGTGATAACTGCATTAAAATATGAATAAAACATTAAAAAGTCAACCACTGATGGTTTTGTGTAGATGTACAGTGAGTACAGAATGATCAGCTAACTGTTCACCAGAAATGCCCAAACTGGCTTAACGACAACCATGATGTAACCGCGCATATAGTCAATTCCTCGGCTGGGATTGTGTAGAGCTCTTTGAAGCTGCACTGAAACTGCAATTTGGACCTTCAACCCGTTGGTTATTGTTGAAAGTCCACTTTATGGAAAAAAAATCCTAAAATGTTTCTCAAAAACCTTAATTTCTTTTTGACTAAAGAAAGACAAACATCTTAGATGACACGGGGGTGAGTAAACTAAGAACATTTTCATTCTGAAGTGAACTAATACTTTATTCATCGAAATAATTGACCAATTACTCGATTACCAAAATAATCGTTAGTGACAGCCCTAATTTCAAGAATATTAAAATAACACTGGACATAGACAACGTCCACTCCAAACACATAAATTAAACCCCTCTTTTTGTCCTTTATCTCTTTATCAGTTACCATATAGGCTTACTTTTTAAGCGTCTGCTTTCAAACGTGTCCTTTGGAACATCAAATGCTGTAATTGCAATGCAGTTAGATTATACAGCAGCACAAGATCCCCCATTAGGTGTAATCCTGAACACATTGATGAAGTAATGTCCTGAGCTTCAACTCAAGATAGTACACAGGGTGAAGCAACACACTGTTTAGAAAGAATGATAACGGTGCACACAGCACTCTAGTAATCCTGAGGCCTGCTTCATCAGAACAAAATGCATCCCACACCTCTTTTAAGTGATAAACATGGTCCCATAAACCAGCATATAAACCATGACTGGTCAAAACCAAGAGTCAAATAAGTTTGAAGCCTATTGGGCAAACTAGCACAGACAGAACAGCTTCATAACACTCTCATGGCAGTTTTTAACTATTTTTGGTGGCTAATTCTAACATACTTGTACGATTTCATTTCCACATTGTTTTTGTATGATCAAGGTTTAGAGGTGCAAAAACCATACAAAAATTACTACCTTGTAAATAGTTACATTTTCTCACGCAACTGGGTTGGCTTCTTGACTTCTAAGCCAGTGGTTTTCAACTGGTGGGTTATGATCCAGTCACAGACAAAAATAACTCATTAAATGAAACTAAGTTGTTAGGGCAGCACAATAAATACAGGGAAAAATGTTTCCTATATCTTTAGTTGCTTATGTCAATCAAATTCTACAGCATTTTTGCACAAATTCAAACATTACTTGGTAGAAACTATGACAAATGACACGTATATACCTACATGGAGAGATTATTTGATCTAGGGCTGCACGATATATCGTTTTAGTATCGAAATCGCGATGTGAGCATCCACGATAATCACAGGATGTGCGATGTCCAGTATAAGGCATTGTTACTACGTACGGACCAGACACCACGGTTCAAAATGTGATTCTCTGATTAATTGCAAAGTTTGACCATCATACAATGAAAGTTAATCATTTGAACATGTTTTAGGTCCTGTCAGTTTAAACATTCAAGCAATTTTAAACCATTTGAATGCGCAAAGATGCGAAAGAAAGCTTAATTCACAGACTGCTGCTCTCTTCCGTGTCTATTTGTGCCTGAACGGACACATGCATGCAAAATAAAAGGTCAAAATGCACGTAAAACAGAGCATCCTCGTAAACAGTTGCTTTTGGCTTAGGTGAACTAAACAATTGAGAAAGAAAACCGGATAAGTAAAAGTATTTTGGATCTTAAAGTGACAGCAGCCTAATATTCCTTCTGCTTTCTGTGTCATGTATGTTAATCAAACAACAAAAGACAGAAAAATCACTTTTGTAGTTTAAACACAGATTAATTATATTTAGCAATCGACCGATATTGTTTTATTTTTTTAGAACGGATACTGATAATTTGTGCTTTTATGTGCCCGATAACCGATACGCATGACCGATATTTATTTAGTTATATTTCTGTTTATGACACGGTTACAACACCACTGAACAAACTTTTATTTATAACAATCACTTCCTCCTTGCATAGAAACTTACTAAACTGTTTTTGTTGAAAATTAGTAGTCTTTCATGTTAATTTTAATCTTCAGATTACAAAAATAATTGTATTTATGAAGAGCATCAGCAGCAATACTAATGTTAACAATAAGCAAAATAAATGTAGAATGTCTTATGTTTTTAGATGGAGAAAATAATGACAAGATTCATATCAACTTTGCAGAAATGTAATACTTCATTTTAAGCTACAGTTTTAGTAGATTTATAAGCTGTTTAATAGGCTAAAGAGTGAAGAATAATTTGCTGGATAATGTTAAATAAAAGTAATATTCTCTGGAATATTGGAATATAACAAACAAAACATCGTATTTTATTGCATTTCTCAACTGGTTTGTTATATCAGAATTATTAATAATGTTTTTGTTGTTCTAGATTATGAAATATCTGCTGACAAAGCACTGTTTATCTATGAATTTACACAGAATTATACTCAAACTGCGATCGCTTGCAGAGATAAATAATTTCCATAGAGTTGTGTTTACTTGGATGTTTATTAGCAAATTAATGGTTATATAGTAAATGTTTATATAATTATGGTGTTTTAAACAAGTGAATCTTGTTAAAAGTTGCATGCGGTGGCCGAGCAGCAATCTGCTGAATGAACAGCAAAATGCAGTCGACTTCTCGAGGCTAAAGATAAGCATAGACAACAGAGAGAGAATTAAATTCAGTGCTTTTATTTCCAACATGTGCTCATTCATGGCTGTATTATTTAATTCATGCAAAGTTACATCTTTATTGGGATAGGACATGACGGATTATAGTGGCTCTGTGAGCTTGTCTCTATTTTTTAGAGACCAGCTGCATAAACTAGCTACATTTCAGGCATTTATGCAACACATCTAATTTGTGCATTAATGGCTGTTATGTTAAATAAAGTTTACTAATTACAGCAAAGCAGGTAAGTATACTTTACCTGTGCACACCGTTGTCTTGTCTCCCCTCAGATGCACTGTAATGGCAACCCTGCATGCAATTCTCAAAACACCCACAAGATGGTGGCGTTTATCGGTAAATCCGATATTACAAAACCAATATTCGATTATGGTAAAATGCTTAAATAATGGAGAAAATATCAGTAAATCAATATATTAGTCAATCTCTAATTATATTTAATTTATACAGTGAAGATTATGCAGTGTTATTTTACATTTGATTATTAAATTTCTGTACCTGAACACTGCTAGACTTGCATAAAGCACTATTTATTTTATTTGTATCTTTGTCTATTATATTTATTTAGCTTGTAATTTGTTCATTATTTTAGGTGTATTCAGCTTACCTACAAATTCACTCCAATCATCCTAGAATGACTAATTCTTTCCAAATAGAGCTATTCAAAGTCATCTGGTGAATTTTGTCATATCGCACAAAAACAAAATATCGCAATATCAGTTTTTTCCCCGATATCGTGCAGCCCTAAACCATGCAAGGTAAAAGAAAATGTGAATCTGACTACATTAAAGATGCAATATGTAATATTTTCTGTCCGCTAGAGGTCGCTAGAGGCCTATTCAAAACAAAGGCGTAGCTTGATGACGCCAAGTTTGAGCGCGGATTCTTGGGACATGTGGTCTTCACCTCACAGCCAGTGTAAAACAATTGGGATAGGACTCGGGAAGAAATCACATTCATGGATGTGATTATTAACGTTACTGTAGTATGAAGCAGAGCAGGACCGAGTGTTGTGGGAGCTGAACGAGGAGCTGGAGCGATTGCGAAACACACGCCTCATGAGCAGCAAAACTTTTATTTATGACAGTCGCCGGCGCCGCTTCCGCTTTTCCAGTCATGAGTATGAGGTAACGCAGCTCTGTTTATCATATTAGATACATTTGAGTATGTTGAAAATGATGTTATAACTTTACTCTGTGCGTTCGCTCAGCGGCTGCTGTTAGACACTGTTGCACACTGCAGTAAGATAGATCGATTTTACAATATATTGAATGCTGGATGCTTGTGTTGATAAATGGCATGGAATTAATTTTAAAACGTATTGTATGATGGAGAAAATGCTGTATTACTGTTAATAAAAATAAAGCTGCATCTGATTATGCTATGTTAGCTACTTCACAAAATAGTGTTTTTCTCTGAGGCATGGTAAAGCATGGTACACGCAAAAAAAAAAAAAAAAAAAAATCAAGAAAATTAGATTTAAATAAGACTAAACGTGTTGAGCTATATAACAATAATTTGTTTTCTGTCCAAAAATATATCAAAACAGTTGTTCCTTTGTCTATTAAAACATGTAAATATTAAAGCGTCTTTGGGGTTTCCATGGTTTCTACAAAATAAAAGCGGAATTGATAGGCGACTCCTCACACGTCCCGGAGCTTTGCTTAAAATTGCAATTTTCTCACGATTTACAAATAGTTGTAAACATTTGGGATATTTCAAGTACTCAAGTGAACAAAATATATAACACTAGCCTAGTGGTTTTTGGATATTTTACTGCAAAATTCGTACATATTGCACCTTTAAATATGGGTTATATTTGTTTATCTAAGAAAAAATAAGTCTCGAAGCAAAACCTGCTGAGAACCTAGGCTTCACAAGACCTGCATATGGGGAAAAAAAACACTTGTGACTTAGTGGAAAAGTAGTAAAATCCCCCAAGTAAGTCCAGGATCAAACCGAAACTCCCCTTCACATTCATCATCATCACACACAGGCCCGTATTTGTCTCTCAATTGAACCTAAAAACCTGATACTAGAGCACAACAATCAGGTTTCTTATTTCCTCCATAGAGTAATTGTTTTTTTAACAATAACTTGACTATGGAGTTTGTTTTTGTTAAACACATTTCCTTTAAATAATCATAAGAATAATTCTGCAAAGAATCTCCAGCAATCACAGAATCAAAATAACTCTTCGGCTCTTTTGTGTTTGTTGTGATTCTCCTTGGTTTGCTTCATGGCTTATAACTCTTAAACAAAGACTTCGTGACATATTGGATGCTATTGTGCTGTCTATCTAGACGCATATGATCCCCAAACAAAGTTTTGAGACGGCCATTGTCCTCGTAGATTACATGCACTTCATAGCCGCCTGCAGCCTGATCAGTTTCGCCATTACATGGCCTCAGTTCCAGAGATACCCGGAAACAAGCGCTCCAAAGCTCGGGCGGCCGCATGTACACCTCCCGGAAGTGGGCAGAGATACCGTAACTCGTTACCCATGACCAAAGCATGCGTTTGCATCACGATAACACAAATAGGTAACAAAGGACGCGCGCCTTAACCCTCTTAAACAAACCACTGAAAGAGGAGGCAGTCACTAACGGTGTTCACGACATCAGACAGTCGCGAAACAGAAGCGTTTATCCGTGTTGTCACCCATTAATTCACGACATGGGAATCGGTGAGGGGCGGAACTGTCTGGCAAGGCTTTGATCAAACGTTTTAATGAGTGTTACACGGCCTAAACGGTCAAATATCGCTGGTTTCCAATAGTAACCGAACACAAACGGGTGTGTAAAACGCACAAAGCGGTACCTGTAAGTCCGCGAGCCGCTATTCTACAGGTCCTCTTTATGTTAACAAAAGGCCCGGGCCGTCTGGACAGGAAGAGCGCGACAGCAGGAGGAAGACCCGGGGAGAGGAGGGGGAGCAACTGCCTTATCAAAAAGCCCTCAAAATCACTCGTTACGCCTCGTAACTCCACAATATAAACGTTAGGTGAGCTAAAACGCGTCTGGACGATAAGACGGCTTCAGAACAGAGGGTTACTTACAGGTGGAGGATGCGGATGGTGACGGATTTCAGCCCCGGTTCGCAGCAGCTCCCTAGCTTTCACACCGACAACATGGCGGCTCGATCCAAGCAGACGCGCGCGGGGCATCATGGGTAGCATGAGAAGGAGCGCGTGCGGTTCATTGCGCCAAGAGGGGAGTGTCGTCCTTTGTTGTGCGCGAGACACATACAACAATGTACAGATTTACAGGCGCTCGTGTTTGTGTGACACACATGCTTACACGGCGATGAAAGTATTGAAGGTTTGTTTCTATTTTATGGCTGTATCTGTTGTTTTGGGCAAGACTTATCCAGTTTATTCTGCAATCAGAATATATCAGGCAATTTTAAATAATAAAATGCAGTCACAGCTTAGCCTAATAATGAGTTACATCATTAATAGATATCAGAATATAATATAGTAATGTACAAAAATAATTCTTAAAGGGTTTGTTGATGCAGAAATGAAAATAATGTCATTTATTATTCACCCTCATGTCGTTCCACACCCGTGAGACCTTCGTTCATCTTCAGAACACAAATTAAGATATTTTTGATGAAATCTGATGGCTCAGTGAGGCCTCTATTGAGAGCAAAGCCATTCAAGGTCCATAAAGGTACTAAAAACATATTTAAATCAGTTGATGTGAGTACAGTGGTTCAATGTTAATATTATAAAGCCACGAGAATATTTTTGGTGCGCCAAAAAAACGAAATAACAACTCATGGAGCTTCGGAGCTTATGAATCTTGTGTTAAATCAGCGGTTCAGAGTGCCAAAGTCACATGATTTCAGCAGTTTGACACGTGATCCGAATCACGATTCGACACACAGATTCATAACGCTCTGAAGCTTCATGAAGCAGTGTTTTGAAATCGGCCATCACTATATAAGTTGTTATTTTATTTTTTTGGCGCACCAAAAATATTCTCGTCGCTTTATAATATTAATATTGAACCACTGTACTCACATGAACTGATTTAAATATGTTTTTAGTTCATTAATGGATCTTGAGAGAGGAAATGTCAGTGCTGGCCATGCAGGCCTCACTGAGCCATCGTATTTCATCAAAAATATCTTAATTTGTGTTCTGAAGATGAACGAAGGTCTTACGTGTGTGGAACGACATATTTAAAGGGATAGTTCACCCAAAAATGAAAATTTGATGTTTATCTGCTTACCCCCAGGGCATCCAAGATGTAGAGGACTTTTTTTCTTCAGTCGAACGCAAATTATGATTTTTAACTGCAACCGTCAGTCAGTCAAATAATAGCAGTGATTGGGAACTTGAACAATAAGAGTCGAAAAAACTTCCATAGACAAATCCAAATTAAACCCTGCGGCTCGTGACGGCACATTGATGTCCTAAGACACGAAACGATCGGTTTGTGCGAGAAACCGAACAGTATTTATATAATTTTTTACCTCTAATACACCACTATGTCCAACTTCGTTCAACTTCCGGTTAGTGAGGTCTGATCGCGCTCTGACAACGGAAGTGATGTCTCGCGCTCATTGAAGTATATGGGCGAGACATCACTTCCGTCATCACAACACGTTTTTTGACCTCACTAACAGGAAGTTGAACGAAGTTGGACATAGTGGTGTATTAGAGGTAAAAATTATATAAATAATGTTCGGTTTCTCGCACAAACCGATCGTTTCGTGTCTTAGGACATTAATGTGTCGTCACGAGCCGCAGGTTTTAATTTTGATTTGTCTAAGCAAGTTTTATTTACTGTTATAGTTGAAGTTCCCATCTACTGCTATTATTTGACTGACAGACGGCAGCGGTTGCAGTTAAAAATCATAACTTTGCGTTCAACTGAAGAAAAAAAGTCACCTACATCTTGGATGCACTGGGGGTAAGCAGATAAACATCAAATTTTCATTTTTGGGTGAACTATCCCTTTAATGACATTATTTTCATTTTTGGGTGAACTATCCCTTTAATGACATTATTTTCATTTTTGGGTGAACTATCCCTTTAATGACATTATTTTCATTTTTGGGTGAACTATCCCTTTAATGACATTATTTTCATTTTTGGGTGAACTAACCCTTTAAAAATCTACAATTTTGTAACGTGAATCAAACATGTTTACATGTATTATAATCTCAGTATCTTTAAAATACAATGTTAATTACACTCTAAAAAATAACTAAAAGAAAAGAAACAAATTTACACAGTAAATTACTGGTTTCCATTGAAACAGTAATATACAATAAAACAATACATTCCGGGTAATAGTTGTCATTTTAAGAATAGAGGCCTATAGGCTACTGTCTCGAAAATGACAAATATTATTACCCAGAATTCATTCATCTGCGATAATGAACGCGATATTGCGTAGCTTGTCAATGAACTACGGTTCTGTCTATTAAAATGCCGTTTCATTTGAAAGCAGGTGATGGCGATTTAGTGGTAATCAGGGAACCGGCTTTACTGACGAAATGCGCATGACAATCACATGCGATATATCGCCCAGCCCTAATGGTAATATACAGAAGTAATATGCTGTAAAAACAATGCATTCTGGGTAATATTTGTTGTTTTCAAGAAAGTAGCCTATAGTTTACGTTCTCGAAAATGACAAATAATATTACCCAGAATGCATTCACTCTAAAAAATGCTGGGTTAAAAATAGCTCAAGTTGGGTTAAAAATGGACAAACCAAACTGCTGGGTTGTTTTTATTTAACTCAACTATTGTTTAAAAATGACTGTTGCCCACTTAAAATGAACCCAAAATAGATTGGAAATTAACATTTACTAATATGTTTAATAAATGAGCATTAAATAATAAACATTTATTAAATTGCTTATTAATAAATGTTCACCTTTTGATTATTATTGTTGCCTCTAGTAATCATGTGTCTGATTTTTAATTTCCAACATATTTTGGGATCATTTCAAACCAGCCATATGGTAATTTTTAAACAATGGTTGGGTTAAATAAAACTGCCCAGCAGATTGTCAAAACAACCCAAATGCTGGGTTTGTCCATATTTAACCCAGAATTTTATAGTTTTTACAGTATATTACTGTTTCAATGGAAAATGGAATTTTACTGTGTAAATTTGTTTAGTTATTTTACAGTTATTTTTAGAGTGTATACATTAAAAATAATTTTTTAAATCATATTTCAGAGTGACAGTACATTTAGTCACAAATTTTACCGGTGGGATTAATAAATATTTTCTTTTCATCTACAAACACAGTTGCAAAAGCAATGAGGTACTAGAAAAGAGGCCTGTTTTCTATTATAAATTGCATTCATGTGAATGAAACAGTCCCCTATTCAAAATATGACTTCTGATATGTTTATGTGAACTATAATCTCAATACCGTAATAACACAATGTTAGTAATGCATTAATAAAAAACCCTTTAAAAATTAAATATTGCAGTTGTGTATTATGGTGTTTTACATGATTTTCGGGATTGTCCTGCTTTTATAATCTTTCAGAGTAGTTAAAACACCACAGGTCAATAGGGTAAAAAATGTAAGAAATATATATCACAAATATACTTCCCTCAGTTTTGTATTACAAGTGTTCTGAAATGTCATGTTTAAACATGCAAAATCTAATTAAATATGCATGCACCTACTTGCATACATTTCCAGAACAGAAATCTAAACATTGGGTAAAGCCATGAGGTTCAAAATTATTTTTTTAAAGGTTTTTATAGCCTTATATGTGTTGCAAATAGATAAATGGCCGGTTTTACAGACAAAGGAGTGGTTGATTATGATTTCACTTCTTTAACTTTAGTTAGTGTGTAACGTTGCTGTTTGATCATAAACAACATCTGCAAAGTTACGACGCTCAAAGTTCAATGCAAAGGGAGATATTGTCTTTTAAAGAATTCTGTTTATGGGCTACAAAGAGCTTGTTCCCAGGTTGGTGACATGACTAACCCTAAATTTACATAAACCCTGCCCCCGAGAACACACAACAAAGGTGGGGAGGCCATGTTGGGCTGCTTTAGAGAAAAGGAAGAGTTGTTGTAGTAGAGTGTTGTTGTCACGCCGTCATTTTACGCCGGACTGCAGTTTCATTCTAAAAGTTGTAACTTCTTCCTGAGTCTCTCCATCAGTTTCGACTCCGGTTTGAACAATGTAAGGCTGAACACCGTTACTGACAATCCTCATTTTGGCTGCGTGAGATTCTCCAGCTTTGTTGTTGTTGAACAACCGAAGTGTGAGCTGTTAAAGCTCCGCCCTCTTTTGAAAAGCAGCGAGAGCAGCAGCTCATTTGCATTTAAAGGAACACACACAAAAACTGTGTGTTTTTGCTCACACTCAAATAGGGGCAAATTTGACAAGCAATAATAAATGATCCGTGGGGTATTTTGAGCTGAAACTTCACAGACACATTCTAGGGACACCGGAGACTTATATTACATCTTGTAAAAAGGGGCATTATAGGTCACTTTTAAGCTAGTCCTAGATCAAAATGCATGTTTGAGCTGTTTTAACTGAAAGCAAGTTACACTGGCATATCTTTAAATATGTCATAGCCATTGTTTTGTCTCAAGATTCACACCAGTAATGTTTTTTTTTTCAAAGGCACGTTTATATAAGCTACTTAATTGAAGGCCTAATCCTGGCTTAATCTATGCTTTGTCTGTGAAACCAGGCCAAAGTGTAATAAAATAAACACTAAAATGTGTATTTTGGACTTTTTTTCCCCCCAGTTTTATGGTTATGGAAGCAAAATAGCCCAAAATCTCAAAAATTGATCAGTGCATGAAAAAAACAGTAGTTTTCCTCCAGTGTCTTGCCTTAAAAGAACATTCAGTCACAAATTGTACCCGTAAGATTATTAAATGTTTCTTTTCTCATGGTGTACTAGAAAAGATGCACGCTCTTCATTATAAGTTGCAGTCATTCTAAAAATAACAGGCTGTTTAAAATGTGAGCAGCTACTTAACTGCCTTTGTGTAAATGGCAGAAGGACATTGGCTGTGAGCGAACTGCGCACAATGAGATAAAACAGGTCTGGTCATTATCTTCACATTTGACTCTCTCTAGGGAGCACTAGTTTTATACACTTAGCCCTGTGAAAACAAGACAGAGCTTTTTATCCTCATCCATATGCATTCGAGAGAACAAAAACAGTGTTATATTTCACCCGAACCCTCTGTGGTGCATTTATAAGTGAACGAGACAAAGAATAATCTAGAAAGAGTTTATTATGCTGACCAACTGTCCCACCCTTCAGGTGTGTCCCTCACGCACCCACTCGCTCACTCACACAAACACAGCCTTCCTGAAACAAGTATTGTACATTAACATACATTCATTCTATAAGCTTGTGTTCAAATAAACATTTATGGCTAGTCACATTATGCGTCAGCTGCATAAGTACATATCAAAACTTGGACACAATCAGAAACGCACATTCATGCACGCAGACGTATGAGGGCCACCCAGAGGCACGACTCCTCTATCGTGAGTTTTACATGCACAAAGTCCTACAGCATTCCCCAAATACACTTCTACCCCACCTAAAACATTCATCTAACACATTACATTATAGTGTCTTATATCAGAGTATAAACAATCTTTCTCCGACACACACACACACCGGAAAGAGCTGAGCGGGCAGCTCCGGCGTGTGTTCAAAGATTACCTGGGTCAAAGGTCGGCCACCTTGTGAATACACAAACATATACAAAGGCTTATGTGCTTGTGCACATATGAACACACACACACACACACACACACACACACACATACAGAAGATGTGTTACTGTCTTCAAGTCCTATTTAATAATGCTTGTCTCAGCATCTTGTTGTGGTCCTGCCCTCTCTCTAGAACTCTGGCTGGTGTGGCACTATATATTTTCTCCAATAGAGGGAGACAAAGTTTGAGAGACACAGACGTTGAAGTTGATAGAAGATTTCCCACAATGCAGAGGACTTCATCTCTCAGAGATAAGCAGTTGTTTTCCTCTGAAGGTGGGTTTTCCTCTGGTTTCTATCCAGCCCTAGAAATATACAAATATAAATAACATACATTTACAAAGTGAAGTTTCTAAACCAATAGACTGTGGCTGCGTCCAAAATCGCATACTCTCTTGAGGAGGTGCTTGTTTTGATTAAGTAATTACTCTGTGACGCTAAAAAAGTGTTCTTTAGTAATCCAGATGTACTACATTTGACATGTTGTGATTATCATGTGACATACTAGAGTCACTGTCATTCCCAAATCCTCTCCCATGGCCTCATGGGATGGTAAAATGCACACTTCAAAATCTCACCAGAAAACCTCTACTTTTTGCCTACTCTTTTATACTGTGAATTCGGACATGCTTCTTTGTTTTTTGCCTACTATATAGTAGGGAAGTATGTGATTTCAGATGCAGCCTGTGTTTGAAGTACTTCCATACAATTTTTTATAGTACATATACTGTGCATTTTCACAGCTGAATGTCCATTTACGGCCATTTTTAAACATGTTTTTCTTGAAAAAAGTAACATTAAAATGCAAAATAACATAATAAATAAAAAATAACTAAAATATATACATTTTTAAATTGATAAATCAATTAATTGATCACTTAAATAAAATATCATAAAATATATTTATAAAAAATTATAAACTATATAAATATACATTTTCTTGACACTACCTGGACAAACAATGTTGATATAACAACAATGTAGCACACTACTTTTTGAAATGTTCACATCGTTCCCTTATACAATGGCTGCATTTGAAATCACATAATCTCTTGATTATTTTGAATAAGTAATTACTTTGCAACCGCTAAAAAAATTATGGTCTATACAGTATGAATGTGTGTAGTAAGAATATAATTCAGATGTACTACATCCTTTTTAACATGTTAAAAAAAAAAGTAACATTAAAATAAAAAAAAAAACATAAATAATTAAAATGTAAATTAAATGTTAAATAAAACATTTATTATAAAATATATTTATAAAAATTATAAACTATGCAAATATAAATTTCCAATGTAACAATGTGTAACAACAGTACTTTTTAAAACGTTCACATCGTTCCCTTATACAATGGCTGCATCTGAAATCACATAATATCTTGATTATTTTGAATAAGTAATAACTTTACAGCTGCTAAAAAAAGTATGTTCTATACAGTATGAATGTGTGTAGTAAGAATATAATTCAGATGTACTAAATTCACCATGTTGTCATCGTCATGTGACCTCACCAGCATCACCACCATTTTCGCCTACTATATAGTATGCGATTTCGTACGCAGCCAATCTGTTTCACATGCTAAAAAAATGCTTGAAAAACAGTTGGCTGTTGCAGTGTATAATGCAAAGTATTCAAAAACTTGATGAATTCAGATTTCTAGAGAAATTAGAACATGTACTTACGTATAGAGAGGCTGCAGCTGTAAGTGAGAGCTCTTCTGTGGAGGCTGGTAACTATAAGAGTCCAATCTACCAATGTAATCAACTGCAACAGAGAGACAGTCATCAAAACATGAGCACTTCAATGTCACTGGAATTCAGTTACCTAACAACAGCAGTACTTACAGCTGTCCTCGTCATCCTGGAAGACTTTACTGACATAGCAGGCATAAACAAATCCAAAGAGCTGAAACACAGAACAAAACATGTAAACGCTCATTCAAGTGTACTTTTTGTAAATGTAAAGAAAAGAGATCAATGGGAAGCACTCACTGCAAGAAACACTTGCAAGGCTGAGCTGACCACCTCTATGTACTGGTAGTCCAGTAGGCAGCCACTGACAGTGATCACATGATGATCCTGAGGAGCCAATGGTGAGTCAGGCACCGGAGTAACTAAGCAACCAGGTCCATTCTCCATCCACCAGGAACGATGAAGTGATGTGTTAAAAGTCATTAGGAAATCCCTGTCCTGCAGCAGAACACAAACAGAGTTGAGAAATCCACTAATCGTTAACCCAACTTTGACTGTTTACTAGTTTTATTTAGTTTTATTACAGATTTATTAATATTCTGAATTTAATTTTTAGTTATGTTAATTTTATTTAAAATTTTTGTAATTTTGTTATGTGCTTTTGTCATTTTATTCGTTTTTTTTTTTTAAATATTGTTATTTATGCTTTTAGTTTTAGTTCATTTTAGTTTTTATTTATTTCCAGTTAATAATTTTATTATTAACTTGTACAACATTTTACATTTAACTTATTTCATGTTAATTTTAGCTAAAATTTGAGTAATTTTGTTATGTGCTTTAGACAGTTTGTTAGAGTTATGTTTTTTAAAATATTGCTATTTAGGTTTAACATTTTTTTTCTGTTTCAGTTTTAGATTATTTTCAGTGAACAATTTTAGATTTAACTTGTACAAACTAAATTTAAAATTTTAATAAGCATTATTTTAATTAATAGAATTGTTTTTAATATTTAGGTAATTTTATAATTAATATTTACCCTGTTCCAAAGAAAAATGTCTTCATAATCTTTATATTAAAGGGTTAGTTCACTCAAAAATGAAAATTTTGTCATTAATGACTCACCCTCATGTCGTTCCAAACCCGTAAGACCTTCATTCATCTTCAGAACAGAGTTTAAGATATTTTAGATTTAGTCCGAGAGCTTTCTGTCCCTCCATTGAAAATGTATATATGGTAGACTGTCCATGTCCAGAAAGGTAATAAAAACATCATCAAAGTAGTCCATGTGACATCAGTGGGTCAGTTAGAATTTTTTTGAAG
This sequence comes from Chanodichthys erythropterus, assembly GCF_024489055.1. Classification (NCBI taxonomy): domain Eukaryota; kingdom Metazoa; phylum Chordata; class Actinopteri; order Cypriniformes; family Xenocyprididae; genus Chanodichthys; species Chanodichthys erythropterus. The sequence continues at coordinate 19,380,435 of NC_090235.1, forward strand.
CATCAAAAATACATTTTGGTCCAAAAATAACAAAAACTACGACTTTATTCAGCATTGTCTTCTCTTCTGCAATCCTTTCCATTGAATTGATTCCATTGAATCCTTTCATCTGTCGGCGTTGGTAATGCACTTTTACGTCGTCGTGGTTGTTTCTGGCGATTAGGACATCCGCGACATTTTGAAGCATCGAAAATACATTTTGGTCCAAAAATAACAAAAACTACAACTTTATTCATTTTTGGGTGAACAAACCCTTTAATATGTCCTCAAGTTAGATTATGTTAGCCAATAAACTCTTTTACGGGACGCCCACTTTTCATGATCAAAACGATTACTAATTAATCAAATCAAATAAAATGTCCTAGATTTCACTTGAAATACAGAAGAAAAATGGTTTAGGAATGCCATTGATGTTAACTTTAAGATTAAAGCATAACAATGCATGAAATCAAACACTCTTTGGTGTATTTACACAATGACTGGAGTCTGGAACAATGCAGTAAATGCACCTACCTGTGACAGGTGACCAACTTCCAGGTAAAAACAGATGATGAAAGAGTTCCAGCCGACCCAGACCACAAGCCACACAGCATACTGAAAATGAGCACACATGTAAACATATATTAATGAACACATTAGAGACATGTAGTGTTCACAAAGACAATGCAAAGAAACCATTTTCAACAGCAGGTGCAAAATGTGGGCATAAAAGACCTCACTATGATAATGAATATGCCTACCAGTATAAGATATCTGGAGCGGATTTGCACAGTTCCAAACACTCCCAAAATGACGGCCACGATATGGAGGAAATTGGCAAGGATGGGAGCCCACTGATATCCCAAAAAGTCAAACACCTGCCTCTGTAATGCAGCGACCTGCGAACAAACCAAGAGCAGATTAAATGCACAATCATCCAACTATTATGCATGCATATGTGTGCACAAAAAGCTTGAATCAATACAGATAATCTCAAGTATAGCTTGTCCCACATCTTTGCAGACTTCACAATGAGCTATACTGGGTTTATTTAGGCAAATATGAGATTGGCAAAACAAGCTTGTGCTGCAGACTCCCAAGTTACATTGGCAGGAAAATGGTACACAAAATCTGGTATTGCTGGCTACTATTCTTGGCAGGAATTCACTTGCAGCATCCATCCAAGAAACGACCCAGTGCACTGACTGCACATTAACCACGGAAAATTCTTCGGAGAAGGATCAACAGCCACAAGGAATCTGCACCAGAAAAATCCCATACACCATCATTGACAAAGTACTGAACGTCCTCTGCCGCTTCGCGTATGCGTTTATTAAATATTTTGGTGATTTGATGATGGAGTGAGTCTACAGACTCTGTCTGGCCCTGGTGGTGGGTTAGTTTAGCCAAACTTCCAAGCTGTGCTATGTTTGCTATGTACTTTAATTAGTTCAAGGCCGTAGCCAACACAGGCATTGTGGGGGACGAGTCCGCCCCAATAATTGGAAATGGCCAAACTGTCCCCTCCAATATTTGATATTTCTTAACGCTGCTTTCCATTACGCACCGCTCTGTTTGTTGTTAGGATGACATACAGTTTATAAAGTTACATTTTTAGGCTAGTCTGCCTGAGCGATCTAACAGCGCTCATCAATGTCAAAATGGTGGCCAATCAGATCCAAGAAGGCGGGGCTTACTATTCACTGAAAACAAGTGTGAATTTCAATGCGTGGTAAGATATATATTTGACACGATGTTTAACGCCCTACACATACAGTAATGCAAACTGTACTGAATTTCTCCATCTTGAATTGAAAATATGCAATCATTTAAACAATGTCATTCATAACTGAATGTGACAAGATGTTTTTAACATTTTTGACATATTAGACATACAAAAGAGTGAATGTGTGCATATTTTTAATTAAAATATTTTTTGGGCTGTAATAAGTATTTACTGTTCTTCTTTATTCCCTTAAACCTTTTAATTTCTTTAATTAAAAACATTGGTAAGACATGGTTACGGCCTTGAATTAGTTTAGCTCTCAAGGCTTTTTGACTCATTTTCATAAGGAATATTGTGCGCGAAAAGCCTAAAAACCGAGAGGCCCTATGAATCAGCAGTGCAGATTGCAGTGGACCATTAAACCCACTTAAGCCAATGGCAAGTAAATAAAAATATTGTCTCCACACACACAGGAATGATCCCAAAGCTCTGTGCCGCAGCTGTTTCCATGGAAACTGCCTGGAGCCCCGGCCCACAGCCCTGTGAGAGAAGAGCCCCTTCCTCAGGAGGCCCCCTCATCCTCACATGCAGCTCATCTGTGTGTTGCACAAACAAATCATGCATATGCATATACATATCTGGGACATGAAGTTTCTCCATGCAAAGTTTTGACAGGCGACTTGATTGGGAAAAGGGAACCAGGGCACCACCTCCCTTGGCTCTTATCACACACGTATATTTTCAGGTTAGACTAGACATGGACATCAACAACAGTGTCTTACCAGCTGCAGGCAGCAGATGACCACCAGCGTGCACCTCCCGTCGCACCGACCCATGCTCTCGCGCTTGAGGCACGGCTTGGGCCCCGCGAGGCGTCGGGAGAAAGCGGAGTCCCCGGTGAGGTCCAGCGCGCTTCAGGGTCTTGCTTCACGATCACCGTTCAGAACATCAAGAAGCCCACCGGGCCGCGTGCATGCTTCGGTGCGTCGATGCTTGCTGATGGCTGCCGGTCATACCGGATCTCCTCCGCTGAATTGTCCTGACCGAAGCGTCCTACAGCCCCGCTGCGGATCCCGATCTTAGCGGATCTGCCACACCTTCATTCCGTACCGGGTACCAGGCGCAGACAACCCCAAAATAGCACAAAGAACAGAGGAAGAGTCAGTGAGCGCGTTTAACTGGCAGAAATGAGCATCATATGATAAGCATCAGACGGAGCGCGAGCGGGGGGTGTAAGGGCGCGAGGTAAGGAAAATAACGCAAATGAAATCTGGAGCGAGCACAAAGCGAGCCTTTGTGACTTACCGTGAGCTCCGGTATCCGTTTTTTTCCGAGCCGATTTTGCCGTCGGGGGTCTCAGACTGGTGCTGTAGTTTGAACGACCATCCTCCTGCTCCGGCTCTTTGTCAACATCGGCACCGGGAGGGTGAGCGGAGCGGGTTTGTGGGTGGAAATCAGACACCCTCGTGCGAGTCTGCAACCCGCTCGCGCAACCGCATAGAGACGCTCGCCGCCCGCTTGGCACAACACGAGGCGTTCACAGAGCACAAAGAAAACCATCATCATGCGGCTGTGGACACTCTTTTATTACAAAGTGGAAACATTTCTATTTTGAAAACTATTTTACGTCAAATTATGCTATATATATATATATATATAGTTGTGAAACATACATATACACACACATACTGTAAATATACAGTAGTACATATATACACACATTTTTATATTATATATATATATATATATATATAGTTGTGAAACATACGTATACACACACATACTGTAAATATACAGTAGTACATATATACACACATTTTTATATTATATATATATATATATATATAGTTGTGAAACATACGTATACACACACATACTGTAAATATACAGTAGTACATATATACACACATTTTTATATTATATTATATATTGAATATATATATATAGTTGTGAAACATGCATATACACACACAAACTGTAAATATACAGTAGTACATAAATACACACATTTTTATATTATATTATATATATATATATATATTGAATATATATATATAGTTGTGAAACATACATATACACACACATACTGTAAATATACAGTAGTACATATATACACACATTTTTATATTATATATATATATATATATATATATATAGTTGTGAAACATACGTATACACACACATACTGTAAATATACAGTAGTACATATATACACACATTTTTATATTATATTATATATATATTGAATATATATATATAGTTGTGAAACATACGTATACACACACATACTGTAAATATACAGTAGTACATATATACACACATTTTTATATTATATTATATATATATTGAATATATATATATAGTGTTGAAACATGCATATACCCACACATACTGTAAATATACAGTAGTACATATCTACACACATTTTTATATTATATATATATATATATATAGTTGTGAAACATACGTATACACACACATACTGTAAATATACAGTAGTACATATATACACACATTTTTATATTATATATATATATATATATATATAGTTGTGAAACATGCATATACACACACATACTGTAAATATACAGTAGTAAATATATACACACATTTTTATATTATATTATATTTATATATATATATAGTTGTGAAACATGCATATACACACACATACTGTAAATATACAGTAGTACATATATACACACATTTTTATATTATATTATATATATATATATATAGTTGTGAAACATACATATACACACACATACTGTAAATATACAGTAGTACATATATACACACATTTTTATATTATATTTTATATATATATATATATATATATATATATATATATATATATATATATATATATATATATATATATAGTTGTGAAACATACATATACACACACATACTGTAAATATACAGTAGTACATATATACACACAGTTTTTTATATATATATATATATATATATATATATATATATATATAGTTGTGAAACATACATATACACACATACTGTAAATATACAGTAGTACATATATACACACAATTTTATATTATATATATATATATATATATATATATATATAGTTGTGAAACATACATATACACACACATACTGTAAATATACAGTAGTACATATATACACACAGTTTTATATATATATATATATATATATATATATATATAGTTGTGAAACATACATATACACACACATACTGTGAATATACAGTAGTACATATATACACACATTACATACATATACACATACACATATATATATATATATATATATATATATATATATATATATATATATATATATATATATATATATATATATATATATATATATATATATATATATATATATATATGTATGCATGTGTGTGACCCTGGACCACAAAACCAGTCATAAGGGCCAATTTTTTGAAATTGAGAAATATACATCATCTGAAAGCTGAATAAATAAGCTTTACATTAATGTATGAATATTTGGCTGAGTTACAAATATTTGAAAATCTGGAATCTGAGGGTGCAAAAAAATCTAAATATTGAGAAAATCGCCTTTAAAGTTGTCCAAATGAAGTCCTTAGCAATGCATATCCACTCACAAAAATAAAATTGATATATAGATTGGCATAAAATAAAAATCTATAATTTTGACCCACACAATGTATTGTTGGCTATTGCTACAAATATACCGGCGCGACTTATGACTGGATTTCTGGTCCAGGGTCTCACACGTTTATATGTTTAAATATGAATAAAAGTCTTAATTAAATAAATTCATCATATGAAGCGATCATTTCTTTTCAAAGACTTGAATTAAACTGCTTAAAGGATTAGTTCACTTTCAAATAAAATTTTTCTGATAGTTTGCTCACCCCCATGTCATCCAAGATGTTCATGTCTTTCTTTCTTCAGTGGAAAAGAAATTAAGGTTTTTGATGATAACATTCCAGGATTATTCTCCTTATAGTGGACTTCAATGGACTCCAAACGGTTGAAGGTCAAAATTAGTTTCAGTGCAGCTTCAAAGGGCTTTAAATGATATCAGACGAGGAATAAGAGTCTTATCTAGAGAAACCATCGGTCATTTTCGAAAAAAAAGTGTAAATGTATATGCTTTATATAAACAAATGATCGCCTTCCAAGTGCAAAAAGGGTCCCAAAAAGTGAAAATTTTATTTGATAATGAATTCATTTTGATTACTTTTACCATGTTTATTTACATTTGAAGCTAAATATTTGGTTGCAAGGATGGAGAAAAATTAAGTATACTATACTGTCCGTTATATATATGAAAACATCTGACCTTTTTATATATATATATATAAAAATCACACACACCCACCATACTTCATACCCAAAGACATAACGCAACAATTTTTGAAACAAAGTTTATTAAAAGCATAAAAAAGCCAACGTTCAACATTTCCCCCCTCAACTGGTCATCACAATTTTCCAACCAAATACAAATGTCAAAATTCCAAATAATATCTCCTTCTACACATCTTCTTCTCATTCTCACATTCAGTCACACACAGAAACAGCATTCGCACACACACAGTTATTGAATCTCTCCGATGTAGAGGCGCTTATCACTGGATCCAGACAGAACTGTGGAAGACATAATAATGGAGTTACACATGGAGCGGAAATGGGTAAACAAACAGTATGGGAAACATGTGCTTGCTTTATAATATTTGTTATACATTACATTATAAGAATAAAAGAGTCTTTTTTTTACCAATGGGTTCTTCTGGATGGAAAGCCACCTCATTGACAGACCCAGCATGACCAGGCAGTTTATAAAGGATCCTACGCGACGTTGTGTCCCAAATATACACAAACCTACAACACAAACGCATCGCATTAACCTCACATATAATCATACTGTACAAACACTGCATAAACCACACAAAAACACCCATACCTGTCAGCAGAACCGGCAGCAATCTTACCCCCATCAGGAGACCAGCAGCATCTGAGAAGATTCTAAGATAACACAAAAAACCTTCACTTTCAAAAACACTGCAGTATAAACTTCCAGTTCAGCCTCACTGAAAAGTATTCACTGATAATTCACCCCTTATTTAAAGAATAGCTTTAAAAAAAACATCAGATAGCAGCAATCAGAGTGGGAATCACTTACCCTCTTTATAAAAAGCAGAACTGTAACATACAGAGAGAATTCGGCTTACCTTCTCAAAGTTATGGACATTTCCCTGAAAGATCTTCACACACCTCTCCTTTGGTGCAAATGGACGGATATCCCAGACACGCACTGTTTCAGACACAGAAAACATCAGTACATGTAGGCAATCAGTCATAAACACATTAATAACAGGTACACATTTAGGGTCAGTATGTCACACATTTAAGCTTACCGCTGTTATCCATGGAGTTAGACAGCAGGTAGGATCCGTCTGCGCTGAGACTCAGACCGGTCACAGAGTCTCCGTGACCCTGCATACTGTAAATCAGTTTGTTTTGTCTGAGGTCCCACACCTGCAACGTGAAACACACATACAGAGAATAAATAAACATACAAAAATATCAAGGCATAAAAAGCCCAGAAGATTATTTGTTGCACACAGACCTTTATGTCGTTGTCGATGCCTCCTGAGATGATCTGGTCACTGGTGTCATTGAATGTCACACTAAGAACCTGATACGTGTTCTGGAACGTGTGAACAGAGGCCTTCTTCCTGATGTCCCACAGCTACAATAACACATGAACAGAGAACACCGTTAGTCCATCTGAACACTCTTAGCCCAACACACACAGATGACATTCTTCAATGAGATATCAATGATCAAATCAAATTTTTGTCTGTCTAGACATTTAAAAATCATGATGAGCAACAACCTAAAGACTGACGGTAACAACTTTAAAACAATCATAATACAGACACAAAACTTTATGTTATTGATTGACTATTTGTCTTTTCTCCTAGATACTAGACAGACTATGACAGTGAAAGATTTTGACCAAAAAAAGGGAGATTGGGTTTGGGACACAAACCAGGTCATATTCAAATTAGGCCCGTCATTTTCATGAGTTTTGTGCTGACAATTAATTATCAAAAAAAATAATTGCGATTAACTACTTATGTTTTGTGTATGTCACATACAGTGTAAACCAAGACTTTGAATCATATGTAATGTAATAATAAAAATGTATAAAGTAGGCCCACATAATTTGGTTTAATGCTGTGAAAATATATAATATAATATAATAGCTATGAAACGATTAATTGCAATTAATCGCATCCAAAATAAAAGTTTGTTTACATAATATGTGCGTGTACTGTGTATATTTATTATGCATATAAATACACACGTATTTATTTAAGAAATATTTACATGAATACATGTATATTTATATACAATTTATATTATACACACACACACACACACATATTATATATATATATATATATATATATATATATATATATATATATATATATATATATATATATATATATATATATATATATATATATAAAATATAAATATGTGCTGTCAAACGATTAATCGCATCCAAAATAAAAGTATGTTTAGATAATATGTGTGTGTACTGTGTATATTTATTATGTATATATAAATACACAAATGTATATATAGTATATATTTAAGAAATATCTACATGTATACATGTATATATTTATGTATATAATTTATATTATATATAAATAAACATATACATATATATACACACACACACACACACACACACACACACACACACACACACACATATAAATATACATATATATACACACATATATATATACATATATATACACACACATATATATACATATATATACACACACATATATATACATATATATACACACACATAAATATATTTTTGTTTAATATATACATGCATGTATTAAACATAATAAATCTACACAGTACACTCAAATATTATGTAAACAAAAACTTTGATTTTGGATGGATCACGATTAACCGTTTGACAGCACCAAATATAATAATAAATATAATATATAATAAAATAAATAAATAAACATTATATATAAATATATTTTTGTTTACTATATACATGCATGTGTTATACATAATAAATATACACAGTACACACACATATGTAAACACACTTTTATTTTGGATGGATCACGATTAACTGTTTGACAGCACTAAATATAATAATAAATATAATATAATATAATATAATATAATATAATATAATATAATATAATATAATATAATATAATATAATATAATATAATATAATATAATATAATATAATATAATATAATATAAATCCACAAACCTTCATTTTGTATGAAGGAAGTCTTTGACTATTTTTATGTACAGATTATTTAATATTCTTTGGCAAAATGTGATTGAAATTTAAACACAATTACTGCAATTATTGCAAATAATGATCAATTGACGATTAGATGATTAATCAATAATCACGACAGGCCTAATTCGAACCCGTATCTTCTTGAGCACAACAGTTCGTTGCATGTCATGAGATTCACACAAACAATTCTCAGTCTCACTAAGAGAGTGTGTTTTGGCTCTGCCCGCACTGATGATCTGCTGTTTTCTCTGTAAACTGGTGGTATACTGGTTAAAAGATCTAGGCCAATATCTGGGGCAAAGGTACAGAAAACCTCATAGGGGTGATACAGGATTATAGCTGAAGTGCAGTCATCGTACCACACAAATAAACACTCTGTGCCTGTGGCAAACCAATCTGCAACTGCCAAATGGGTGATTCTGTCATCATTTGCTCACCCTCATGTCATTCCAAACCCGTAAGACTTCTGTTCATTTTCAGAACACTAATGCAGGTTGGTCTCGTGTCACATTTGAGCTTCTGTGCTGATCATATTTGATGTGCGTTGATCAATTACAGTATATAAAAGTTTAAATTAAATCAGTTCATCATGTAAAGCGATCATTTCTCTTCAGAAGACTTGGATTAAACCGCTTGATTCATATGGATTACTTTTACCATGTTTTTTGTACTTTTTAAAGCATGAAAATATTGGTTGCAAGGACTTTCATTGGATGGAGATTATCTAAAGTGCCCCTATTATGCTTTTTCGGATATTACCTTTTATGTAGTGTGTGATGTAGCTATTTGTGAATTTAAAAGCTCCGCAAAGTTTCAAAGAAAACTTTGTATCACTGTATCAAGAGCTGAGGAAGATCCAGAGCTGACATTCAGATAAGCGCTGTAAGCAATGGACCAATCACAACAGACTGGGTTGTATGACCAATCAGAGAAGAGGAAGCTCTCAGATAGGTTTAGAGTTTAGAGAGACCAAATACTGACACAGAGAAAAGAGCTGATGCTGCAATGTGTTATGAGAAAATTTAAGTGTTTTAGACATTGGATGCTTGTAAACCTATTGTAGGAGACCTCCAAAACTAAATTAAATAAACATAGCATAAAAGGGGCACTTTAAAATATCTTACCCAAAATTTGGCCAACTTATGGAGTTTGAGGGTGAGTAATTGATGACTTTAATAATATAGCCATGTCGTGTTTACTTTCGATATATTTAATGCTGCAAATCATTGTCCACTATATCCTGAGCCAGACTGAAAACCATAAGGTGGAGACATGTCACAGACGTCTAACGGGTTTCCAGTCTAGACTTGGTGGGTTGAATGGTGTCATGTTTACCTTTACAGTTCCATCATCGCTGCCCGTGCAGGCCAGCTGTGGGCCACGCCGCGCCGGAAAACATGAGTTCACAAAGGACGTGTGACCTTTCAGACGCTTCACACGCTCCCCTGTCTCACTGTCCCACACGCATACGGTCTTGTCCGTACTGGCTGAGAACAGCAGACTGGAAGACACAAACACACACTTAGTATGTGATATATACTATATGCATTATTCTTGCAAGTCTAAAATAACAGTGTACACTCTTAAAAATAAAGCTGCTTTATTTGCATCTTTGGTTACATGAAGAACCTTTAAAGGAGACATATCATGAAAATCTGACTTTTTCCATGTTTAAGTGCATTAATTGGGTTCCCGGTGCATCTACCAACCCAGAAAATGTGAAAAAGGACATCCCAGAAAAACTTTGTTTTTTCAAGCCTTTCTCTGCAAGCATGTGAAAAAACGAGCCGCTCAGATTTCGCTTCCCTTGTGACGTAGAAAGGGGATCTTATTATACTATCACCGCCCCTTAATCTGCACGTTTTGACCCATGGTTACGCCATTTTGTTTTCCCAGTTCTAACGCCATGGCAAAAGTTCGAGCCAAGCATGTTAACTGTTCTGTCATTGGCCGCACAGACGAGCTCAGAACACTATTTAGAGTCTCGTTAGCTCGGATACCCTGCAAGTTGACCCTGGCAAGCTCGATTGCTAAAAAAAAAAAAAAAAAAGAGCGTTTTTGTCCGAGCAATATTTTAGAAAAATATCACAGCATTTGATAGCAATCATAAACGTTATCCTGGTGTGTATGGCTCTGTTTGGTAAACAGGTGCACTATGTATAGTGGGCGTCCATACGGGTTTTTGCACAAAAGATTAACATGACGACACATGCTAGTGGATGAGTTGAATCAACTCCACAGCAACTACATCAATTTATCCACTAACCATTCAGAAACGTCTAAAAGTTGTAACTTCTTCCTGAGTCTCTCCATCAGTGTCGACTCCGGTTTGAACAATGTAAGGCTGAACACCATCGTCATTTTGTCTGCGTGAGATTCTCCAGCTTTGTTGTTGTTGATCTGTTAAAGCTCCGCCCTCTTTTGGAAAGCTGCCCAGCTCATTTGCATTTAAAGGGACACACACAAAAACGGCGTGTTTTTGCTCACACCCAAATAGGGGCAAATTTGACAAGCTATAATGAATGATCTGTGGGGGATTTTGAGCTGAAACTTCACAGACACATTCTGGGGACACCAGAGACTGATATTACATCTTGTAAAAGGATCCACTTTAACATCCAAGGAATCTTGCCATTGCACAAAAGGTTCTTTGGAACTTTTATTTTTAAGAGTGTAAATGCTACAGGAAGCTTTTTTGGAATATTATCTGTTACACAAACTCACCTGCCATCCGTATTATAATGAAGCTCCATCACAGCTCCACTGTGGCCTTTAAGCGTGGCATAATTCTCACAGTCTCCATAGACATTCCACATCACTACAAGAAAATCAGACATAATCAACAAATGCAAATCAACACTTCAACACAACAAAAAATAACATAAAACAGTAAATGACTCACAGATGAGGCGGTCGTATCCAGAAGAGGCTAGTGTGGCTCCATTGGGGTGAAACTTGCAGCAGTAAACTTCACCTTCATGACCGGAGAGCAGCATTATGGGAGCCTGCAGACTGGAGCTGCGTGGGGGGCCCTGATATTCACACAAACAGATTGTTGTTTATTCAGGTGCTGTTATAAATACTCATAGATGATGAAGAAGACCCCCTATCCTTTGACTGCAATCTGTTTTGAATTCTGAAATCAACCTTTCAAGTGAACGAATCCTTCTCGTTCGCTTACAAGCACTAATTTAGTTTACTGTAGTCTCTGCTTTTTGGAGCATGTGACGGTTCTTTATTGTTGTTGTTATTTGTGAGGAAAGTGTGTATGATGCTTAAACGCATGGTAGATTTGTATACACAGAGATTGCAAAGCAGTGTTTAAAAAGTAATTAATTACTAGCTACTAATTATTACATCTTCAATTGTATAATTAGGTTACTAATTACTCTCTATAAAACATATTAGATTACTAATTACTTTACAAATCCCATATCAACTTCAACCAGTTGAACAATACAAGGATAGACATGAAACTGCACTTTTGATTCTTTAAAATAAATAATATAATTGTATAAATTATTCTTGAACAGACCAAAGCATTTAAAGGGAGAAGGACATAAAATTTGATGTCAAATCCACCGTTTTATATAGAATTGTTCTATTGTCTATACAGTATTTAATGCAATTACATCAAACGTAACTGTAATTAAAGGGACAGTTCACCCAACATATGAATATTCTAAAGAGATGAAAGTGCTTTCATTTAATTTGTTTACTTATATTTTTGACCAAATTTCACATTCATGATTAGAAGACCTAATTTAAAAAAAAAAACTATTTTATGGTTTTGTTGACTAAAGTAATATCATAGACAGTATTAGAGACTCTTTGAATAAGAAGATTTCAATGTTTGTTAGCTTTACAAAATATTTATTTGATATTTTTATACAGGCTTATAATAAAGGATTAGTTCACTTTCAAATTAAAATTTCCTGATAATTTACTCACCCCCATGTCATCCAAGATGTTCATGTCTTTCTTTCTTCAGTCGAAAAGAAATTAAGGTTTTTGATGAAAACATTCCAGGATTTTTCTCCTTATAAAGGATTTCAATGGACTCCAAACAGTTGAAGGTTAAAATTACAGTTTCAGTGCAGCTTCAAAGAGCTCTACATGATCCCAGATGATGAATAAGGGTCTAGAGAAACCATCGCTCATTTTCTAAATAAAATTAAAAATTATATACATTTTAACCATAAATGCTCATCTTGAAATAGCTCTCTTCTTCTCTATTTGAATTCCGGCAGTGTAGACACTGCTAAGTGTATTACTGCCCTCTACAGGTCAAAGTTTGAATTAATTGTTATATACTTGCACTAGCATATTGTATATGACAATTTAGTTCAAACTTTGACCTGTGGAGGGCAGTAATACACTTAGCAGTGTCTACACTGCTGGAATTCAAATAACGAAGAAGAAGAAGAGAGCTAGTTCAAGATGAGCATTTATGGTTAAAACGTATAAAAATTTTCTCTCTTTTTTTTTTAGAAAATGAGTGATGGTTTCTCTAGATAAGACCCTTATTGATCTGAGATCACTGTAAACTGTAATTTTGACCTTCAAACGTTTGGGCTCAAACCCTAATTTCTTTTCGACTGAAGAAAGAAAGACATGAGCATCATGGATGACATGGGGGTGAGTAAATTATCATGAAATATTTATTTTGAAAGTGAACTACTCCTTTAATACAATCCCTGGTACTTCCCATTTCTTTCTATCTGTAGTAGATATTTGCTCTAGAACGAAAGTTAATGTATAATGTATAATGTTTATTCAATAACAAAACATGCTGTAACCTGCAAAAAGATTCACTGAACCCTTGTTAAATTGATTCAAAAGATTCGAATCAGTGGGATGAATCAAAACCCCACTACCACAACATATGCAGAACATATACACATTTATGAGCAACATCTAGTGTTTTTATCTAATTCAGCTCTCAGTTTACCATAGCAGAGAGTTGTTGGGACTGCGCTGCAGCCACCAGCTCTGTCCGGGGCCGCTTCACACCGACGGGAACGACTGCCATGTCTGCAACGCGCTTCTTCGGTTCGATCATTGTTGCGAAAAATACTCAAATCCCCAAAATAAATGAAAAGGTCTCAAAACTATGAGCTCTTGTTCAAAATGAATGAGTTTTCAAGCCTTCCCACCATCGAGCAACACACGTTCGACAAGTAAAACACATCCGGTAACACGAAGCCTTCTGATTGGCTGGCTCGGTTACTGTTAAATCTCTGAACCGGAAGAAAATACCCTAACGGAACTCACGCTCATGTTTCACCCAAACAAGATGTGTTTACGTTTTGCGATGTGATGTTTTGTAGTGTTTTATGTCTGTCAGTATTTAAATTTCATCATATTTTTTTATCGAATTAAGATTTTTGGAATCTAAACTGCGACAATTTAGCACGTGCATATTGCAGTTTTCTTATAGATTGCTTTCAAATCACAGTAAAGTGTCCTCGACTTGATCCCATCTGGTAAGTTCATTCATTTGGCATTTACTCATTTGGAAAGCGTTGCACTAAAATGCGTCTTCAGATGCAGCAGTCAAAGACTGGATTTGTTTTATTCTTCAACATGAGCAGTGACAGACAGATGGCTAATCATATGTGTACCTCTGCAGGTGTGATGGACGAGGAGGGGATGAGAGAGCCAGCTGGTCTGGATGGACTGCCACCAATGTACAGCATTCTGAAGGGAGAGGTCAGATCTGAAATCACTTAGAAATACAGTTGCAAAAGTATGTGAACCACTTGCAGAATCTGTGAAAATGTGAATAATTTTAACAAAATAAGAGAGATCATACAAAATGCATGTTATTTTTTGTTTAGTACTGTCCTGAGTAAGATATTTTACATAAAAGATGTTTGCATTTAGTTCACAAGACAAAACAATAGCTGAATTTATTAAAATAACCCCATTCATAGGTATGTGAACCATTGATTCTCAACACTGTGTGTGGTTACCTGATGATCCACGACTGTTTTTATGATTTGTGATGGTCTCTTGTTTGATAAAACTGAGCTCTGTTCTTCAGAAAAAACTCCATGTCCATGTTTTGAGATCCGTCTTTTCACAGTGAGCAAGCAAGCAAGCAAATTTGATTTATATAGCACTTTTCTAAACAAGTTAATGCAATTCAAAGTGCTTGACAAGGAACCGATAGATACAGCAATTAATACAATTCAAAAGAACAATTAAAAAGTTAAATAGACCTATTAAGATACATAAGAATAGAATTTATAAAAATCAAAATATGAAAAATAAAATACAACATTACAAACAAAGCAAAACACAAAATATAAAAAGGTTTTATAAGATTTTCCAGGAAGGCCAGACTAAAAAGATACGTTTTTAATTTAGATTTAAAGCTATTAATGTTTTCAGCACATCTTATGTTCTCTGGAAGGTTGTTCCAGAGGTGAGGAGCATAACCACTAAAAGCAGCATCACCAAATTTTTTTGTTCTACTATGAGGTAGCTTTAGAAGAAAAGAATCAGAAGATCTGAGAGTCCTTCTTGGTTCATATACTGTAATCATATTTGAAAGATAGTCTGGAGCAAGTCCGTGCAATGCCTTTTTAAAATCAATACGAAAACTAACAGGTAACCAGTGTAATGACTTTAATACTGGTGTAATATGATCTCTCTTTTTGGCTTTTGTCAATATTCGAGCAGCAGTGTTTTGGGTTAATTGTATTCTTTGGTAGATCAGTAAAAAGGGCATTACAATAGTCAAGCCTGCTAGTTATAAATGCATGCATTAATTTTTCTGTATTGCTTAGAGAGAGAAATGATCTTACTTTAACAATGTTCTTGAGATGATAAAATGCTGTTTTGGTAATATAACGTACATGAGCTTTAAAATTAAAATCAAAAACAACTCCTTTTTTGCCACTTAGCTTTTATCTTGGTTGAGTTGTAAGAAGTTTTGTGACATCCAATCATGCATGTCTTTAATGCAATTTGCTAGTGAATCAATTTGCACCGGATCATCAGGAGACACAGCTACATACAACTGAGGGACTCAAACTCAACTATTAAAAAAGGATCAAACATTCCCTGATGCTCCAGAAGGAAACACGATGCATTAAGAGTCGGGGGGTGAAAACTTTTGAACAGGATGAAGATGTCACAATTTTTCTTATTTTGTTTAAATATCATTGTTTCTCATTTAGTACTGCCATTCAGAACCAACAGAAGATACTTGCATGTTTCCTGGAAGACAAAATAAGTACAATTTACCTTGATATTTGAATTCAAAAGTTTTCACCCCCCGACTCTTAATGCATCGTGTTTCCTTCTGGAGCATCAGTGAATGTTTGAACCTTTTTTAATAGTTGAGTTTGAGTCCCTCGGTTGTCCTCAGTGTGAAAAGATGAATCTCAAAATCATTCAGTCACTGCTGGAAAGGGTTCAAATATGCAAAAATGCTTGAAAACTGATGAATCTGCAGGAGCTGGAGGATTTTTCTGAAGAACAGAGCTCAGTTTAACTGCTCAGGAAAAACAAGAGACTCATGAACAACCATCACGAACTAACAAACAGTCATGGATCATCAGGTAACACACAGTATTAAGAATCAATGGTTCACATACTTATGAATGGGGTTATTTTAATAAATTCAGCTGTTGTTTTCTCTTGTGAACTAAATGCAAACATCTTTTATTTAAAATATCTTACTCAGGAGAGTAATAAATAAAAAATAACATGCATTTTGAATGATCTCTCTTATTTTGTTAAAATTATTATCATTTTCAGAGATTCTGCAAGTGGTTCACATACTTTTTCCTGCAACTGTATTTCTATGTGACATTTATTGCTGTATTTGGGTCATTGATGAATAAGGTTTTTTAAAAGTGTAAACTTTTATTAAGTGTTAATGTAATTATGTGGTTTTTATAACAATTAACACTACTTTTGTCATTTTTTACAAGATTGTTACCAAAAAATCATTTGGTTAAACTAAAATTTCGGTTTTACCAAATGACACTTTTGGTTATACCGAATGACGATATTTTTAAATAATTCTAACTGAAAAAGGACAATCAAACATTTTATATTTAGTACAAGTTTTTAAAATATTACAACATTTTCCATGTTTTATAGCGGTTGTACCAAATTACCTGATGTTTCGGGACATGCGCATGAGCAAGTGAAAACATGATTTTTTTTAAAATAGTTAAAAGAAAGTGAATTACTTTACTTCATGACCATGTGGTCCTTTGCAGGTGTCTGAATGATGTCACATGATACTAACCGTATGACTTGATCCAAAATGGTTCCTTTATATTGGTTAATCCGAATGACATCACTGAAATTCATTTTTCCGGACATTCTTTCTCATAACAAACAACGACTTCTACACATAATTTTAATAGCATTTTGCACTATGGTGATATATGATGTTATAAAATCATGACAATAAAAAATATATACATTTATTAAATTTTAGGATATTTTAATCACAAATGAAACTGCTGTTTTGACCTTTGGACGGTTAAACCGAATGACCTTTTGACACTTCAAAATCTTTAAAATTCCTTTATATGAAGCAAAATATAATTAAAACCTATTGGATTCAATAAAAGAGATCTAATTGTACTACCTTACATACTTTGGATGTCACATCTTTATTTTTTATTATTAAGCCTTTGGACAAAAAAAATGACCCGTCACGTCATTGGCCCATTTACATTCTTCTTCTTATTTACTCAGGTAGTGTCTGTTACAACATACGGCGCTTTCGTTAAGATTGCAGGATACAGAAAACAAGGTGAAGTTGGAGAGTTACCGAGATCTGTGTTCTCATTTAAAGATATGCGCATCAATATACACATATAATAACTTTGTTTATATCATCAGGTCTGGTTCATAAGAGTGAGATGTCAGCCTGTCGGGTGGATAACCCGTCTGAAATAGTTGATGTAGGGGAGCAAGTGTGGATAAAAGTCATTGGCAAAGAGGTACATTCAATTTGCCCGTATGCTTGTCATTGTATACTGATTTACCAACACAATATAATTTTACATGCAACAGTGTCTTTTATAATACAGTTACATTATTTTAATATTCCATTTTGATTTCTATCCACTGTCCAGATGAAAGATGATAAAGTCAAGTTGTCCTTCTCTATGAAATCTGTCAATCAAGGCACTGGTCGGGACTTAGACCCCAACAACGTCATGGCAGAGTAAGTGGGTTTATTGTACATGAGTGTTGTACTTATAGTAGTAAATAAAGTAATAACTATATGCTTAAATAAATGTTCACTCAGACAAGACGAACGTCGCCGGAGACAGTTCAGAGATCACACCGGGCAGAAGATCACCTTGGAGGCTGTGCTCAACACCACATGCAAAAAGTGTGGCTGCATTGGTATGAAACTCCAGGTTGTGTCATCCTGACCCAATTCTAGTGCACATTAGGCCTTTGAACCTTTTACAGACTGCCGAATTTGATCACAAGCTCAACTGAGATGCTATTTCAACAAGATTCAGCCAAATGAAAATCATCAACATACTTTGACTTAAGTACATGTTTGGGTAAAATAAAGATAAATCCACTGAAAAACCTCTCTAGCTTAGATTATATGAAGTATATATATATATTAAATATATTATTTAAAGTCGTGATGTGACTTTAAAGGGTTAGTTCACTCAAAAATGAAAATTGTGTCATTAATTACTCACCCTCATGTCGTTCCACACCTGTAAGACCTTCGTTCATCTTCAGAACACAAATTAAGATATTTTTGATGAAATCCGAGAGGTATATGACTCGTCCATAGACGGCAATATAATCAACACTTTCAAGGTCCAGAAAGGTACTTAAGACATTCTTAAAACAGTCATGTGACTGCAGTGGTTCAACCTTAATGTTATGAAGAGACGAGAATACTTTTTGTGCGCAAAAATAACGACTTTATTCAATAATCTCTTCTCTTCCCTGGCATTATCTTTACGTAGTGAAGGCTTCCGTGTTTACATCCGAATGCCAGCTCAGTATTGGCCAAAGCTGATCACGTGATCAGCACAACACATGCGTGTGATGCTGACGCAGGAGCCGGCCAATAATGAGTCAGCGTTCTGACGTAGAACCTGGAAGCGCTGGACGTAAACAATGTATGAGAATGACACAGAAGTTCGTAACATTAAGGTTAAACCACTGCAGTCACATGACTATTTTGACGATGTCATATACCTCTCGGATTTCATCAAAAATATCTTAATTTGTATCGAAGATTAACGAAGGTCTTGTGGAACGACATGAGTGTGAGTAATTAATGACAGAATTTTCATTTTTGGGTGAACTAACCCTTTAAAAGTTTGATCTGCATGAGTTTTTGAAAGAAGTCTCTTCTGCTCCCCAAGGCTGATTTATTTGATCAAAAATACAGTAAAATTTGAATATGTTTTAAAATGTAATTTATTCCTGTGATGCAAAGCTGAATTTTCAGCATCTTCAGTGTCACATGATCCTTCAGAAATCATTCTAACATGCTGATTTGCTGCTAAGGAAACATTATCAATGTAGAAAACAGTTGTGTTAATTGTGATAAATTTGTTCAGGACTCTTTGAGTATAAAGTTTGAAATATAGAAATTTTGTCTAACAGTGTAACTAGTGTGTATTTCAGCAAACACTTTCAATTGGATTTCATACACAATCATTGAGTGTCAGTTTCAACTGCCTTCATTTGCAGATTGTATGTTTAATCCCTGAACACCCGTTATGACAGTGTTTAGTTTCTAAATAATGACATGTATGCATGTTTGCATGTAAGGTCACTTTGCAAAGGACTGCTTCTCTCAGGCTGGACTGCAGTACAGTTTAGTTCCAGAAGAGGAGGAGGAGCCGCCGACCAGCAACCAGAACACCCAGTCAGAGCCTCAGAAGCGTAAAAAGGTACAGACACACCCCTTTGACACCAAAATTATTGCGCCAGATGACAAGTTGCCTGCAAGCAGTTGTGCAACCTTGCTCACTTGTTGCCAAATTCTGCAATAGTGCCCTACTCTTACAGGCAAATTGATCTTTCATTTGCATGCTCATGATGCCTATTTTTCTGCAGGAAAAGAAGGCAAAGAAAGAAAAGAAGAAAAAGAAAGAGAGGAAGAGAGAGAGCTCTTCATCTGATAGCAACGATGAAGATGCAAAACGGCCCCGGCATTCTCACACACACTCAGACAAGAAGAAAAAACACAAGAAACACAAACACAAGGCGAAGTGATTTTGGTTTGCAAAACTTGTGCATGTCGTTGCATGTGTGTTGGCAGGTTTATCCAGATTAAATGTATCTGATCAGTTTGAGTGTATTTTTTGTTCATATTAAAAAGCTGAATTTAATTTAACCATTAAAAGTGACTGGCTTCATGTGTGAAGGTTAGAAAAGTTCACCGTACAACCTCTGAATGGCCCTTCACCCAGAAACACACAGACCCGTGCGCTCGATTTAGAACACAAGCACGTCAGCCAGCAGACACTGGAACATGCTTAAATTAGAAAGACCTCACTGAAATATAGGCGTCATGCGGAGTTCTTCTGAAAAATCAAAACACACACACTGTACAGCACTTGAAATGTTGACAAAATAAATTGCACAAGGTGAATTTGGAGCAAATGTCATATTTATTGTAATCCAAAGGCATATGACGTAACACTGACTGCTGAAGCATATCACACACCCAGAATGTGACATCACATACAGATAGCTGGAGGTATGAAGTTGGAATTTTATTCAGTGTTTGAGGACCGGTGCAAATGAAGAGGATGAACACCACAGAAAACACACTGGAAATGTACATAACCATTGATGAGGACGGGCTGTGACTTAGTTTTCCCTTTATTCCGCCTTGATATAGTGTCGTGTGGAGACAACATCGCCGAGTGTCAAGGTCTGTTAATAAAAGAAAGAGGTTGGTCTGTTGATATATTCATTCATGCAGTCAAACACCCATAAATATTGGCATAAGTAATCACTAAATGGGCAGCAGAACCTGTTATGCTTTTGCTGACTGTTCTTATAACCGTTCTCAGCCAAAGAGGCACTTACTGTAAGTACACACAATACTGACCAGAGTGAGGCTGTTGTCACTGACTTCTCGGACCAGGGTCGTCTCTTTACCGTCCCATTTCTGAACATGAACAAGTTTGTCTCCATCTAAAGTTATCAAGGACTGAACACAAAACAGAGTAATAAGACAAACAGTTCTTGCTTGGGAAAACAATCTCATTTTTTTTCTTGCTACTGATGACTGGCGTTTCTAAGCCTACATTAATGATTGACCCGATGAAGGTCACGGGACAGGTCAATCTCTCATTGGGGCTTCTAAGAAGCCCTTGTTTGCCATCAACAAGACCCTATTGTGTTATCCAAGTCATTCATTTCACAATGTGTCTGTTGTGAAATTATAGCAGTCTCAAAGCACAGGACTACTGAAAGTGCCCAGATTTTATCACCTTGACTTTACGGTCATCTGCAGTGGTCTCGTCGAACTCCTCTCCCAGTTTGAAGTTGATTTCTGTGCTTTTGAAAGTGCTGACAGTCTTAAGTGTGATGACATCTCCCTCCTTGGAGATGATGGTTGTAGGTTTGGTCATACTGCCAACCTGACGCGTGGCAAAGCCAACACCTGATGAATAAACAAACTTTGATAAAGACGTATGAAGCCATTTCAACAATACACATGCAGAAGAATTCACATTAACAACATCAAGAGCCAAAGATACTTTTAAAGATTGTAATGTGCTTTACAGAAGCTAATATCTGTATATAGGATTATAAGCAGTTGAATTAATTGCTCTGAAGACATTACGACTCAATTAAAGTCCTTCAATATGAATTAAAGAAAAAAAAATATTTTGAAAAAAAAAAAAAAAATCTAAATGGTTTAATTAAATCTCTTAAATATATTTTAAGAACTAAAGTTACTTTTAAAAATGGTTATGTACTCAATAGAAGCTGAAAACAAAATGTTATAATTAAAAAATAACAATCTAAAGTCCTTTTTTAAAAATAATTAACAAAATGTCTAAAAGGGCTTAAATAAAGTCCTTAAATATAAATAAGTTTAATACAAAGGGGAAAAAAATACAATAGGGCTTAAAGTCCTTAAATATAAAAATATTTAAAAAATATTTTTAAATAAAGAAAAAAAAATGGTAAAGGGCTGAAATAAAGTCCTTAAATATAAAAATATTTTTAAAATAAGTTTAAAACAAATCAAAAAACATTCTAAAGGGCTTAAAGTCCTTAAATATAAAAATATTTTTAAAAAATTTAAATGAAACAAAAAATGGTAAAGGGCTTAAATAAAGTCCTTAAATATAAAAATATTTTTAAAAATAAATTATAATTAAAGAAATAAAATGGTAAAGAGCTTAAATAAAAGTCCTTAAATATAAAAATATTTTTTAAAAATAAATTATAATTAAAGAAATAAAATGGTAAAGGGCTTAAGTGAAGTCCTTAAAAAAAATGTTTAAAAAATAATAATATAAAACAAAGAAAAAAAAAATGTTTTATTTATAAATATTACAATGAAAAATATTTCTAAAAAGGCCACAATTTATTTGCATAAAATGCTAATGAGGAAAGATCATCTGCATAGCTTAAGGGCATTACAGTAATAATTAAACAAAGATTGCATATATATATATTCAGTGGTTAGTCACGAATGAACACATCTCTGCAAATAACCAAACTCTGGAACGGTCAAAATGGTCAAATCAGCAGCACACGTACGGTTTTGGGAGAATGCATCAATAACTATCGATTTGTTCAGCAAATACTGTGAGTGAATAAACGCAGACGTGGTCTTCTTTGACTACAGATAAAGAGCAGAACATCAAAGGGTTCATTGTAGTTCACTTGAGAGTAGCAGATTTGAAACGAGTTGAACGGAAGGAAGAAAAAAAAAAGAAAGAAAAATCTGAAAAATCACCCTTGGTCTCACCCACACTTTCCTCCCTCTATTCCTTTCATACAGATGCACATAGATTGATTTTACCCCATCTTCCTCTTTTAAGCCACAACTTGCTCAAGTTACAAAATACCATGTCTGACAAGCATCCAAGACATCTGTTTTGGTATAATTCACATACATCAGGCAGTATGCACTAAATGAGTTCTATGGCAAAATAAAGGGCTCATTGTGTTTTCTAGACAACAGCAGTCGTTCTATATAGTCACACGTGGTCATGGCATGAATGTGGTTGTACATGTGAGAGCCATGTGTGTGCGAGGTTCAACGAGAGAGACCCTCCCTGCACCACATGCACTCCATCTTAAACACACCCATATACATACACACACACACACACACACACACACACACACACACACACACACACACACACACATGCACCTTGCAAAGTAAACATGTCTCAAATCACCTCTTCCACAATCAGAAACACACACCCAAATTACATGTGCTTACATGCATCAAAAGGCACACCCCACGTTTAGCTGTAAAGCGCGCACACACCGTACATCCACATCACACTCACCAAGGGCTTTCATGTAGTCATCAAAATTCTTGCTCTCCTTTAAGTTCCATGTGCCAACAAAAACGTCAACCATGTTTGGAGCTGAGTGAGAGAACAAGAGCAAGAGAATGAGATGGTGAAAGAAGGAAAGCGTGAGTGAGAGAGAGAGAGGAGGGTAAGACAAGCACCACTGAGCTTCTGCAATCTTACTGGCTGATTTATAACTGCTGTTTGTGATGTCATCACTAGCAGCTTGGGGGGTGGAGGAGGGAGGAGCAATGCCAGGAGAGGAGAGGAGAGATGACTGACAGGCGGGAGGGGGATCAGAGAGTTGGGGAGATGGGAATTGTAGGACAATGAATTAGGAACAATAGAATAAAGAAAGACAAGGAAGTCGAGGAACTATGCAAGATTAAAGCAAGAAAGACACTGACCCCCAATTTGGACACTAAAGAAATGTAAAATTTGGGATGCACTGATTATAATCACAGATTAGCCAGTAATTATGTTAAAATCAATAAATGCATGATTTTAAAATTCTATGCTATTTTTTGTAAATAAATTAAAAATAATTTTAAATGGTACAACTGAATTTAGGCATCACAACATTATAATGTACAAAATTTAAAATGGATGTTCATTTAGAGATTTGCTAAAAAATTACATTTAACGCCATTGAAATTTTAAAAAATGAAATTTTTAGTATTTTAAAGATTAACTTTAAGTGACGGCAGATGTAATCTAAACTAGAGGAAATATGCATGTATATACAATTAAATATCCAAAATTGACCCATATTGTTAACTTAAAGGGATAGTTCACACAAAAATGAACATTTTGTCATCATTTACTCAAGTTGTTCCAAACCTGTATGAATTTATAAGATATTGAAGATATTTTGAAGAATATGGGTAACCAAACATTTGATGAACCCCATTGACTTCCATGGAAACAAAATGGGGTCCATCAACTATTTGGTTTCTGATATTCCTCAAAATATCTTCAATACCTTATATATTCATACAGGTTTGGAACAACTTGAGGGCGAAAAAATGATGACAGAATTTTCATTTTTGGGTGAACTATCCCTTTAAAAAATGTCTAATATCATCCGATACCTGTTATGATTGTGCATCCCTAACCTACTTAAAAGTGTATGAATTTCATTTTTAGTCGTGTTTACTTTATTACTTGCTTTGTAATTTAAAACCAAATAAATGTCTTTTTGAGAAATATTTTGATTGAAAAATGTGGTTTGGTTTGATATTTTGATAGTTACATTTAGTATTCATTCATTTAGCAGATGGTTTTATCCAACGAAACTTACAAATGTGGAACATCACAAGTCTTATCTAGTGCAAAGACATTCATTCATTTGCTCGGAGAGTGAGAGAAAGAGAGAGAGCGCAATGAGGAGGGGCGAAGGAGTGATTGATATGGGGACTGGGGTCAGGCCATATTCTCTCTCTCTTTTACAAGCCACTGAGGACATGACCCTATGTCAGAGGACTCGTTCTTCCCACCCTCTACACTCTTTGACTGATTGTGTTTGGCCGTTCTGCTCAGTAAAAGGCAGCGAAGATCTAGTCGTGTCATCTGCTGTTTGTACAATAATCACCAAATCGTTGCACCAGTATCGCTAAACTTTTCCCCGGCTCATCCTCTGAGCTGCAAGTGTTTGCATGAAAGGTCTGAAACGGATGATTGTTTGAGCATGTATGTGTGGAGCAAATTTTCCCAAACAACAGCAAGAAGGGTCTGAATGCCAGGATTTGCATGCAATAAGGTCTAGGGTTAATGCTGAACTCTTGAATTTTTTATAGTTTGTAACGTGAGCAGCTGTTTTATAGTTCATGAACATTAGACATCTGGTGCACACAGATTCTTCTGATAAAGACCTTTTAAGAAAAAGCCAGAGAATTCATATTGTATAATGAGAAACATTAAATTCATGTTAAAAGATTTTAAGAGTCTACACCCTATGGAGCCCCTAAAGGGACATGGTGATGGGAAAAAATTAGATGGGAGGAAAAATTATATGTTAATGCTTTGTGTTCACATGCAAAACTTTAGAGTTCTTTGCCAGCGAAGGCAAAGTTTCTCAGGGAAAGCAAATGCACTGAATTTTTTTTTTTTTTCTCCCATCCAATATTTTTTTCCACCACCATGTCCCTTTAGGGACTCCATAACACCTTTCAATAAAACTCAAAGAACATTTTTAGACTGATTAGATTTACAGAAATTATTTCCAGTAACTGAAATAAAACTGAAATGAAAAATATTCGATTACATTTTTTTTTTTAAATTGTTTCTTTTGCAAATAAATGAAATAAATATTTTGAAGTTGAACTGCTACAAGTGCATAAAATGAAACAATATATTAAAGCTAAATAATTTAAAGATTAAGGGTACGTTTACACGACAACGATGTAGTTTTCTTTGTACAGTTGACAACATTATCAATTATCTGTAACATTATCATTATCTGTATTACGCATGCCAGACAAGTAGTTGGCGATGTCACTTTGTAAATAAAGACTACGCGCCTCCGCATACGCATTCTTTTACAAAGCACTCGCACCAAACGTGCATGCCTATCCACCTTATTTTTACAGTTTACTGCACTTTGATATTCTTCTCGTTATTTCCCAATAGCAACTAATAAATCAGGAGACTCGCACATTCACAGAAAACACCTTATTGAAAAATAAGGTGGATAGACTAAACACGTAATATGCATGTGCATGCCGTCACCGTTTTCACAGATTCGCTTTTTTGCAGTTTACACAGAGATAATAACAGTACCGTTTTCAAAAACGTTAAACTTTGAAACCCGTTTTCAAAAGTTTGCGTTTCCAGGCCACCAAATCGCCGTTGTCATGTAAATGAACAACCAAAAAGCATAAAAAGTTTTCCGTTTTTAGTTGAAAATGGTGTTGTGTAAACAGTCCCTGAACTGTTTTCAACTAAAAACGGAAAACTTTTTATGCATTTTAGCTGTTCATTTAAATGTGACATCGCCAAATACTTGTCTGGCATGCGTAATACAGCATTTTTAGTAGTTTGCGTGGATCTGTGTGAACAAACAGGGATAGTTTTGATAACACTGTCCTCTGTACAAAGAAAAAACTTTTTACTACATCATTGTCGATGTACCCTTAAAGGTGCCCTAGAATCAAAATTTGAATTTACCTCGGCATAGTTAAATAACTAGAGTTCAGTACATGGAAATGACATACAGTGAGTTTCAAACCCTATTGCTTCCTCCTTCTTATGTAAATCTCATTTGTTTAAAAGACTTCCGGAAAACACGCAGATCTCAACACAACACCGACTGTTATGTAACAGTCGGGATCATTCATATGTATGACCCCAATATTTGCATATGCCAGCCCATGTTCAAGGCATTAGACAAGGAAAGGCAGTATTAACGTCTGGATCTGTGCACAGCTGAATCATCAGACTAGGTAAGCCAGCAAGAACAACAGCGAAAAATGGCAGATGGAGCGATAATAACTGACATGATCCATGATAACATGATATTTTTAGTGATATTTGTAAATTGTCTTTCTAAATGTTTCGTTAGCATGTTGCTAATGTACTGTTAAATGTGGTTAAAGTTACCATCGTTTCTTACTGTATTCACGGAGACAAGAGCCGTCGCTATTTTCATTATTAAACACTTGCAGTCTGTATAATTCATAAACACAACTTCATTCTTTATAAATCTCTCCAACAGTGTAGCATTAGCCGTTAGCCACAGAGCATAGCCTCAAACTCATACAGAATCAAATGTAAACATCAAAATAAATACTTTACTCACATAATTCGAAGCATGCATACAGTATGCATGACGAACATCTTGTAAAGATCCATTTGAGGGTTATATTAGCTGTGTGAACTTTGTAAATGCACTGTAATATAGTCGACAGCTCGTGTGGCAGGGAGCAGGCGAATTAAAGGGGCGGTGCACTGCCAAAATCAGTGTATAGTTAATGATGCCCCAAAATAGGCAGTTTTTAAAAATTAATTTAAAAAAATCTATGGGGTATTTTGAGCTGAACCTTCACAGACACATTCAGGGGACACCTTAGATTTATATTACATCTTGTGAAAAAGCATTCTTTAAAAATAAAGGTTCTTTATTGATGCCCCGTTTACACTAGTGCTTTTCCGTTTTAAAACACATACGTTTTGCTATGGTAATGCCTGTCGTTTACACTACGCCGGCGTTTTTGAACCTCGAAAACTCAGACTTTTGAAAACGCTGTAGACTCCATTTTAGTTTGAAAACAATGGGGTTGCATTTCAGTATAAACAGACCAAAACGGAGACTTTTAAAAACGATGGCGTGACTGCCCACGTCCTTAATAACCGTGTAAACAATAACATGGAGACTGAACTGTAATCTTTGCTGGCTTTTTTGTCATTTTTAGCAGCCATTGTGCAGTTAAACTCTGCATTTTTTAAATATTGCAGCTGCTTACATGCGCAAGAGGCAACCGTTTACACTTGTGCGCGCATGCCCAGTGTGCATGAATGGTCATATGACATGCGTTTTCAGCTGTGTAGTGTAGATGGAGATTGTTTCTGAAACACTGTGGAAATGCCAGTGTAGATGAGGACCGTTTTCATTTTAAAACACCGTTTTAAAACTAAAACGCACTATTGTAAATTAATCTATGGTTCCATGCAGAACCTTCAACATCCATGGAATCTTTCCATTGCACAAGTTTCTTTACAGTGGAAAAAGATTTTTTAGATTATTAAAATGTGCTTCACACTAAGAAAAAACGGTTCTTTTAAGAACTGTTCACCGAAAGGTTCATTAGGGAACCAAAAATGGTTCTTCTATGGCACTGCTGCGAAAACCCTTTTTGAACCTTTATTTTTAAGAGTGTAACAAAATGAATAAAACTTCTTAAACCAAAAACTAAAATGAAAATGGAAAATATAAACATAAAATGTCATTCAGAATATATATTATTCACCTAAAATAACACTGGATTTGTTGACCATTCACTAACAATAACCTCTACAATCAGCAGAACCCAGTTCATTTCTTTAGAGGATTATTTGCAGGAAATGTTCCAGGATTTCTCCATTTGTCCTCATCATTCTCCTTTGGGAACATGATGTGATGTACGCACACATACTCTTTGAAACATGCACCTGTTTGAGCATGTACAAATACACACAGACAAACACACACCCTTCGCTGTCACCTCTCCCTTATATTTGCATTTATATTTCATTATCTTTATAGCTATCATAAAATAATCTAAACTCCACATTATTATCAACTCTGATCAATTACAGCTGAATTGTATTATAACTGCAAGATAAATCTCCCATAAGTGTAGGTGCGTCCTGTGGTGAGTGATAGTATTCAGATGGTGTGTGTTATAAATATCCTCTAAAAAATATTTGTGATAGAAAATTTGGTAATTTACAGTTTAAATCCCACAAAAAATACTGAGAGTATATTAAAGTGCTCTAAATGCATTACTGAAATTAATTATTCAGTGGTTAATTGTGCTATTATAAGTACTCTATTCCTGCTCTCCCAGTTTTTCCCGTTGACTTTGGAAGCTTGTATTAACCATGCAAACCACATGTTGTGAAATACAGTCCAGTTCTTTTAAAAGGATTGATGATAAAACCTTGTGTTGTATAACGCCTCTTCTGTGATGATTTATAATATGTGGGATTTTCACCTTTATATGCTTGGTATTTGAACACACACTCACACTGCCATGTGTCTAACTCAACACAAATGTGTGACTAAACTTGGTATGCAGAGTGCATGTGTTTGACGTTTAACACGAACAGGTGGTGGAGAGAGACAGGGAAAGAGAGAGAGTGAGAGAGCAGATTTGGAGAAAGAGGTGAGATGTCAAACCCCTTTTTACTCAGATCATGAACTCAAAGTCCAAGTTTTAAACACACAAAACACGGGTCAGAAATCCAAATTCTGTTACTGCATGCATGTTATACAAACGTGTCTTGTTGGCATGTCTGTTAGATTCTAGTCAGGAACATTCGTGTAGTCGTCAATAATCAAAATCATGTCATGTGTTCAATACGGGGGCTTCTAATTGTTAATAACTATTTTTAATGAAAAACAAAAACATGCATTAAACGAAAATACAATGATTTTCAACGTTTTAAAAGATCTGTCGTGTCGAGGTTTGTCACGTGTGTCGTAAATGTCGTGTGGAGCACAGCATACTTAGCTAAATGGTCTAATATCTTGTTTTAAACAAAACAAAATGTTTTTGTTATGTATTTATGAAGTGTAAATCTATAATAAAGTGATACAAAAAAGATAGTACTTACTGTGCGATGCTGAATGGAAATCGCTCGCGTGGCTTACTGTTGCTATGGTTACCCCGGCAGAGGAAGCGGGAAAATTACAAACATTGTCATTGGCGCGGTATCCTTTAAAAAAAAAATCATCTTCGTACCTTATTTAGCTCTAAAGAGTGCCTATTAGCACCTGAAGTGTACGAATTATTACCTAAATGGTACTTAACAGTATCTTTTGAAGTGACCACTTTTGTTCCATTCAGTGTATTTATCAAGCGGCAACCTCCCCCAGTTTCTCGGAAGTGACTTGAACTGCGATTCATCGACTGGCCGCTAGGGACATGCTGCAAAAGAGAGCAGAATCTCATTGACCTCCATATTAAAACGGCCAGGTTTACAGCAGAAAAAAAACATGTTTACAGCCTGGTTCAAATTGTGGTTTTGGACTTTATAGCTATTTTTGCCCTTCATGACAACTCTGAGGGGGGTTATTTTTTTTATAACTCATCCGTTTAAATTATATTAAGCCTTAAAGTTCTGCCTAATTAAGGGCGTGGTCAGGTATGCAGCTGCTGTCTGTGAGCCGTCATGTTACCTCAGCAGCTAATTTCAGCCACTGAATTTGGCATCTCTGCTGTATTTGCGCTTTTTTTCTGGATTATTTTATAAAATTATCAAATTTGACTTGCTGTGTTAATATTTTTATAAAAATACTATATTTAATATTTTTTTTACAGTCTATGGTATTTATGTGCAATTTAATAGCGTAAATTTAATCTAATTAATTATCTAACATTCTGCTAAATATTTCATTGTTGTCCATCCAACATTAAAACGGATTATGTAGATTTAATTGAAGCACACAAGTATGCAATATCGTCTAATATCTTGTTTTTTAAACAAAACAAAATGTTTTTATTATGTATTTATGAAGAGTAAATCTATAATAAAGTGATACAAAAAAGATAGTACTTACTGTGCGATGCTGAATGGAAATCATTCGCGCGGCGTACTGTTGCTATGGTTACCCCGGCAGACTAAGTGGAAAAAATACAAAAATTGTCACTGCGGTATCCTTTCAAAAAAATCATCTTATTTAGCCCTAAAGAGTGCCTGTTAGCACCTGAAGTGTATGAATTATTACCTAAATGGTGCTTATTAGTATCTTTTAAAATGGAGTGACGACTTTTGTTCCATTTTTTCAGAGTGTATTTATGCACGTAAATTTCATCTAATTAATTATCTAACGTTCTGCTAAATATTTCATTATTGTCCATCCAACATTAAAACGCATTATGCAGATTTAATTGAAGCGCACAAGTATGCGATATGTCAGCATCGTAGAAAAATAAGTAAATACGTTTTATAAAACGGATAGTTCCGATCCTTGATTCTGATTGGTTGAGCCGTGTTCGAAGCCGTTGTACATGTGACCTCATTACATCAGTGTTACTGCGCCACTGCGTCTAAATGTTAAAATAAATATTTTTTATTGAATAACCGTTTATTACTATTTTTTTAATTTTATTTTTTTAAAAGCAATAGGCTATAGCACCGAGAAGCTGCGTGTGCTTAACATAATTTAAACATTTAGCTTTTTATCCAAGCGACTTACACATGAGCAATGCTGTGACTAGTCCCAGTTAGTCTAACACAGTACACGTGAGAAGGATTTTTGTAAATAAAAAAGAAATAGATATACAAAATTTAATTGTAAGTGTTAGTATTAATGGGTCAATTGTCTAACGCCCCTTAGCAGTTCTAAATTCACTGTAAACCACGGCTTTTGGGGGATTATTGCTTTAATCTGGGTACTTTACGCATGTTTTGTCACTGTTTCTGTCAGGAAAACCTACCTAATGAACCGAGTCCGCCTGCATATCACCCCAAGCTCCTCCATCCATGCCCCTCTACCGTCTAACACACACTGCCCTCTAATGGACACGTTTATGCAACACTTTTACAGCTGCACACACACACACACACACACACACACACACACAGCCAAACGTAAACATAGACACAAAGCTGGACTGCTGTGTTAACAGTAACCATGGTAATACAGCCATACTGAGAGACCTGGCTGCGAAGACAAAAGTAAAAAGTCTCTAGGAAGTTTAATTATATCTTAAACCACGGTAAGGAAGGCAACAAATAAAGGGGTGAGTGGGTGTGAAATAATAAGGCAGAAAATAGGGAGAGAGAAAAAAAATACATCATGTGATGTGGGAGCTGTTTGGCTTTTATTGAATTCATCAATATTTATTTATTTCATTGCATCAAATTCACCACTGAAATATTCACAAACAGATGCTGAGATCAGCATCATACTCACTATAAACATCAATACTCTTTTATGTCTTAATCTCATTCAAAAAAGTACAAAATAAAGGTGCCTGTAATTCCAATAAAATATATATAGGCCTATATTAAAACTATAATTTGTTAAATATACATTTAATAAAACAATACATACATTTTCTTTTATAAAATGCCTATTTTAATTATTTTAAAATTAATTTAAAAAAAAAAAATAATTGTGTGAGTGTTCAGGTTTTGCTATTCTTCTGAGATTCAAATGTGTGTGTGTGTGTGTGTGTGTGTGTGTGTGTGTCAGTTCTCTGTGCGTTACCGGGGAGACGCGCTTGCAGCAGGATGCGGAGTATCCGGTAACGCGCTCGTAGCTTTTCCAAAAGATGCGGTTTCTCGATATCCCCATGTTACCTCATGTCTGATTGAAAACTCTCTGTGTGCGCACTGTCCGATTCACTGTCCTGTAAATTCAGCGCTGTTTTAAACTTTCACGATTCCTCAAGGGCTTGTTTAGAGGTGCGCGTTGATTTCATCATGGTTATAGACTTTTTTACTCTTTTGTGACGCCGCCGGACATCTCTGGGACAGTATGGCCAGTGAATCAGACTCACGGGTTTATACTGATGATACTGCGAGCAGTGGAACAGAATGACACCGGTGTGGAACCAGCGACCGGGGCGAGAGCCACCGAGACCCAGATGGGGACTGACAGGTCAGTTCGGATGATTAATAAATAAATGCATTGAGAGAAATAGGGCAATGACTAAAAGTTTAACTAGGTAAATTTAACCAGTCCACATTTGCAGAATCTTACCGTAACGAGTAGCCTATTAGGTTATTTCGCTATGATTATGTGCCATTACATCTATTCTTATGATGAATAAACAATCTAAATAATATTATATAATTATTATTACTTAGATAAATAACATAAGTTATATGATATTCTAATATGTCATTAATAAATGTATATTTTTCAAAGCATAAAAGACATTTTTCACAATTCAAACTTAATGAAATTTAAAAATAACTTACCCCCAGTTTTAGGACTAAAATTCAAGTTTGAGCTGTTTTAACTGAAAGCAACTTGCACTGACATATCTTAAAATATTTCAGTGCCATTGTTTTGTCTCAAGATACACACCAGTAATGTTTTTTTTTTCTTTTCTTCTAAGGCACACTCTAAAAAATCTTGGGTTATTTTTTTCTACCCAAGTCCTGGGTTGAGCCTTTTGGGTAATTTTTTGGGGTTATTTTTCCAGTGTTTGGGTAGTTTTTGTGTTACCCAGATCCTGGGTCAGACGTAACTCATTGTTTGGGTAGTTTTTGTGTTACCCAGATCCTGGGTCAGACGTAACAACCCAGTGTTTGAGTAGTTTTTGTGTTACCCAAATCCTGGGTCAGATTTAATAACCCAGTGTTTGGGTAGTTTTGTGTTACCCAGATCCTGGGTCAGACGTAACAACCCAGTGTTTGGGTAGTTTTTGTGTTACCCAGATCCTGGGTCAGACGTAACAACCCAGTGTTTGGGTAGTTTTTGTGTTACCCAGATCCTGGGTCAGACGTAATAACCCAGTTTTTGAGTCAGACGTAATAACCCAGTGTTTGGGTAGTTTTTGTGTTACCCAGATCCTGGGTCAGACGTAAAAACCCAGTGTTTGGGTAGTTTTTGTGTTACCCAGATCCTGGGTCAGATGTAATAACCCAGTGTTTGGGTAGTTTTTGTGTTACCCAGATCCTGGGTCAGACATAATAACCCAGTGTTTGCGTAGTTTTTGTGTTACCCAGATCCTGGGTCAGACGTAATAACCCAGTGTTTGGGTAGTTTTTGTGTTACCCAGATCCTGGGTCAGATGTAATAACCCAGTGTTTGGGTAGTTTTTGTTAACCCAGATCCTGGGTCAGACGTAATAACCCAGTGTTTGGGTAGTTTTGTGTTACCCAGATCCTGGGTCAGACGTAATAACCCAGTGTTTGGGTAGTTTTTGTGTTACCCAGATCCTGGGTCAGATGTAATAACCCAGTGTTTGGGTAGTTTTTGTTTACCCAGATCCTGGGTCAGATGTAATAACCCAGTGTTTGGGTAGTTTTGTGTTACCCAGATCCTGGGTCAGACGTAACAACCCAGTGTTTGGGTAGTTTTTGTGTAACCCAGATCCTCGGTCAGACGTAACAACCCAGTGTTTGGGTAGTTTTTGTGTTACCCAAATCCTGGGTCAGACGTAACAACCCAGTTTTTGAGTCAGACGTAATAACCCAGTGTTTGGGTAGTTTTTGTGTTACCCAGATCCTGGGTCAGACGTAATAACCCAGTTTTTGAGTCAGACGTAATAACCCAGTGTTTGGGTAGTTTTTGTGTTACCCAGATCCTGGGTCAGACGTAACAACCCAGTGTTTGGGTAGTTTTTGTGTTACCCAGATCCTGGGTCAGACGTAACAACCCAGTGTTTGGGTAGTTTTTGTGTTACCCAGATCCTGGGTCAGACGTAATAACCCAGTGTTTGGGTAGTTTTTGTGTAACCCAGATCCTGGGTCAGATGTAATAACCCAGTGTTTGGGTAGTTTTCTAGTGTAACCCAGATCCTGGTTCAGACGTAACAACCCAGTGTTTGGGTAGTTTTCTAGTGTAACCCAGATCCTCGGTCAGACGTAACAACCCAGTGTTTGGGTAGTTTTTGTGTTACCCAAATCCTGGGTCAGACGTAACAACCCAGTGTTTGGGTAGTTTTTGTGTTACCCAGATCCTGGGTCAGACGTAATAACCCAGTTTTTGAGTCAGACGTAATAACCCAGTGTTTGGGTAGTTTTTGTGTTACCCAGATCCTGGGTCAGACGTAACAACCCAGTGTTTGGGTAGTTTTTGTGTAACCCAGATCCTCGGTCAGACGTAACAACCCAGTGTTTGGGTAGTTTTTGTGTTACCCAAATCCTGGGTCAGACGTAACAACCCAGTGTTTGGGTAGTTTTTGTGTTACCCAGATCCTGGGTCAGACGTAATAACCCAGTTTTTGAGTCAGACGTAATAACCCAGTGTTTGGGTAGTTTTTGTGTTACCCAGATCCTGGGTCAGACGTAACAACCCAGTGTTTGGGTAGTTTTTGTGTTACCCAGATCCTGGGTCAGACGTAACAACCCAGTGTTTGGGTAGTTTTTGTGTTACCCAGATCCTGGGTCAGATGTAATAACCCAGTGTTTGGGTAGTTTTTGTTTACCCAGATCCTGGGTCAGATGTAATAACCCAGTGTTTGGGTAGTTTTGTGTTACCCAGATCCTGGGTCAGACGTAACAACCCAGTGTTTGGGTAGTTTTTGTGTAACCCAGATCCTCGGTCAGACGTAACAACCCAGTGTTTGGGTAGTTTTTGTGTTACCCAAATCCTGGGTCAGACGTAACAACCCAGTGTTTGGGTAGTTTTTGTGTTACCCAGATCCTGGGTCAGACGTAATAACCCAGTTTTTGAGTCAGACGTAATAACCCAGTGTTTGGGTAGTTTTTGTGTTACCCAGATCCTGGGTCAGACGTAACAACCCAGTGTTTGGGTAGTTTTTGTGTTACCCAGATCCTGGGTCAGACGTAACAACCCAGTGTTTGGGTAGTTTTTGTATTACCCAGATCCTGGGTCAGACGCAACAACCCAGGGGTTGAGTTATTTATCGCTGGCTTTTTGCAGCTTTGTTTTACAACTTTAGGTTTATGACTTTATATACATAGTTTCACAATGGCTTTGCTTTGGTAATGGCTCTTTCAAAAGATCTTTCTTAAGTGACTTAAAAGTGAAACAGCATCTTTGACTGCTTTTAGTACTCAATTTCTTAATGCCTCCTGCATCTTTCCACTTTAAGACGTTTGTTTAGGGCATGCATGGAAAGAAAGAAAGACAGAGAGAAAGAAAACAAGCTGCGCAAGCTGAGTAAAGTGATCCGACATGATCAGATTTGATCCCTTTCCGTTACCCCTGGAGCATGAGGTGCAATTTGAGAATCTGCATGTCTCGGCATTGCTCCTCAATACACACCTGCTCTTAATTATTAATGTTGCACACTTCCTCTTTAATTCACCTGTATAAGCTTCCCCCCTCCAAAATCTGATCAAGCAATTTTGCATGCTGTGCTCTTGATGAACCAAGCATTTCTTTGGACAAGTTGCTCTACTAACAAAAAAATATATGTTTGTGTTTCAGATCAAAGGATTAAACTGCCAAAATGCCCAAATGCTGCCCCTCGGCCACCTCTTCCCTCTTACCTGCACAGATCAAGACTCCGAAGGCCGCCCACAGACTTTGGACCTTCAGAAACCCCCGTGTGTCATTGGGAGGAAGCAGGAGTTCCCAAGGCGAGTGGCTACCATGCCAGGCACGCAGAATCAAGCCCAGTGCGCCCACGAATCGTGACCGTGGTGCGACCGTGTGGAAAGGACAGCGTGCGGAAGATCTCGCTGCTGTTAAACCGCCGCGCAGTGCAGACATTCGAGCAGCTCATGGCAGATGTGTCCGAAGCGCTTGGCTTCCCCTGCTGGAACAATGCTCGAATACGCCGCCTCTTTAGCCCTTCCGGCCGGGAGATCCACAGCCTTGCTGACTTCTTCCGCTTTGATCATGCCTTCATGGCCTTTGGAAACAGCCGACCGTCGCTTGACGATGTAAGTGCAGCACTGGATGAGCTGTATCCGGAAAACCCCGGACACTGCGAACACCTGCTGAGGGTATGGGAGCGTATCCTGAGGCCTAAGGCCACTAAGGCGGATAGTGGTTTCCATGATGATGATCCTGGGGCTGAGGTGTCCTTACCTGCGGTACATGATCAACAGGTAAGCCAACCACCTGTCAACAACCTGCAGCCTGTTGGAAGGCAAAAAGAAAAGGTGAGGAGAGAAAGGCAAAGAGAACTGTGGAGGAGGAAAGCTGACCTGCAGAAAGAAGATGAGAAGGAGACAAAGAAGGAGGAAAGAAAGAGAGATGCTGTTTACTGCCGGAGCTGCCGAGGATGCGGTCCTCCTATACCTCCAATCAGAAGCAGTCGAGGTTCGGACAAGCCAAATAACCCCAGTAATAAAAGTACTTCTTCTCAAAACAACATGGTTTCTTTGGAAAAAGCACACTGTAGACCGCTGAAAGCCAATGCAAAATCTGTTCCTCAAAACGCTCTTAATGTAGAGACGATAACTGAGCGGGACATTAATAAGCAGGAAACAGTGGAGCAGAAAGACTTGCAGGGTAACATACCACCTGATGGTGCAGAACTATCGCTGGAGGACATCGAGCGCTGCTACGACATGGGCCGCGTGGTAGGAGATGGGAACTTTGCGGTGGTCAGGGAGTGCCGTGTGAGAGGCCTGGCCGAAACCTTCGCCATGAAGATTGTGGACAACGCAAAGCTCCAGGGACGCGGTCACATGATCCAGAACGAGATCGCTCTGCTGCGTAGTCTGGAACATCCTCGGCTCATCCAGCTGTTTCGTTCTCATCACACGGACACACATGTTTACCTGCTGATGGAGCTGGTCACCGGTGGAGACCTGTTTGATGCTATCACTCAGAGCGGAAGGTTTACTGAGCCAAGTGCTGCATGCATGATCACAGACATCAGTCAGGCTCTGGAGTACATCCACAACAAGAGCATTGCACACCGAGACATCAAACCTGAAAACCTACTGGTAATGTTACTCAAATTCTGCTGAACACAAAGGAAGATATTTGGAAGAATGTTTGTAACCAAACAGATCTCGCCCCCATTGATTACCATAGCAGGAAAAAAATACTATAGTAGTCAATGGGGGCGAGATCTGCTTGGTTACAAACATTCTTCCAAATATCTTCCTTTGTGTACAGCAGAACAAAGAAATGTATACAAGTTTGGAACAACTTGAGGGTGCGTAAATGGTGTCAGAATTTTTATTTTTGGGTGAATATCCCTTTAAGACCCGTTCACACCAAAGACAATGACTCTAACGATAAAGATATAGTTCTAAAAATCATTCTACAGAAGAATAGCAGAGTCCACACTATAACTATAACAGCACAGAAACAATAGCAGAGGAATCACTTTCAGAACAATCTTTCTTTTCAGCTGATAAATGACAAAAACATTGACAGCCAATCAGAATCCATCCTGCTTTAAAGAGCTTGCGCATTTAAAGTGGCAGACCACAAAACTGCATTGCGCGATTAAAGTAAACAGTGAATAATTGACCCTTCGCAAAATTTTGTTTTAGCTTATTTAAATTACCGAAATGTTTTTAGTTAACACTAAAATGTTAAGCAAAATATTAAGCATCATTTCATACACTGCCAACATTTTTTAAAATTATAATAGAATCAAATAATATAAAATTACAACTAAATACAAGAACATTTACTTAAACGAGTGAAAAACATATTACATAGGTGAATATCTGTTTATTTACATAAAACATCCGATCGAACCGATTCAATAGAATTAATCAGATTTCCAATACTACAAATGAGGACCGTTTAAGATGAACCGATCTTAAAGGGTTAGTTCATCCAAAAATGAAAATAATGTCATTTATTACTTACCCTCATGTCGTTCCACACCCATAAGACCTTCGTTAATCTTCGGAACACAAATTAAGATATTTTTCTTGAAATCCGATGGCTCAGTGAGGCCTGTATAGCCAGCAATGACATTTCCTCTCTCAAGATCCATAAATGTACTAAAAACATATTTAAATCAGTTCATGTGAGTACAGTGGTTCAATATTAATATTATAAAGCGACGAGAATTTTTTTGGTGCGCCAAAAAAACTAAATAACGACTTATATAGTGATGGCCGATTTCAAAACACTGCTTCAGGAAGCTTCAGAGCGTTATGAATCAGTGTCGAATCATGATTCGGATCGCGAGTCAAACTGCCAAACTGCTGAAATCACGTGACTTTGACTGCTGATTCGACACAAAAGATTCATTACGCTCCGAAACTTCATGAATCAGTGTTTTGAAATTGGCCATCACTACTTTGGTGCAATGACATTATTTTCATTTTTGGGTGAACTAACCCTTTAAACAGCACTTTAAATCGCACTTTTTAACGCTACATATTAGAGACGTTAGATGAGCACGTGCCATTATTCCCTCATTTCGCTCAATAGCGCCACTCGTTGGAAAAAGTAACTCATTACATGAAACAAGCTGCAGTAGGCTACTATGCAACCACTTTTGTATTGCATTGGACATGCATTTAAAACATTGAACAATACAACATCCATCTGTTGTCATCTCTTTTTTTTTCTGATTCTAAGGTACAGCGGCATGGCAATGGAAGTTTGAATCTGAAGTTGGCTGATTTTGGATTAGCCATGGTGGTAACGGAGCCAGTGTTCACAGTTTGTGGCACACCTACATATGTTGCTCCAGAGATACTTGCTGAGACAGGTAAAGTCTGATTAGCTGAGCAAAATCTCAAACAAGAAGTACACTGATTAAAATACATGATTAGTGTCAGATATTTCCAATGATCAGCTATGCATGTATGTCTGTATATGAATAGGTTACGGTGTTGGAGTGGACGTTTGGGCGATGGGTGTCATACTGTTTGTGCTGCTCAGTGGGTTTCCTCCGTTCCGCAGTCCAGATCGTAATCAAGAGGAGCTATTCCGTCTCATCCAGAAGGGAGAAGTCCACTTTCTGTCCCCTTACTGGGATAATGTGTCCGAGGGTGAGATCTTGAACTCCAACATTTTACCCTGTGCAAAAGTGTTAGTTCACACCAAAATGGAAATGCTGTCATCATTTACTCAACCTAATGTAGTTTCTTTCCTCCAAGATGCTCCATTCGTGCACTACATTCTCAGGTGGAGTAAATGAGAGAATTTTCATTTTTGGTTGAGCTGTTCTTGTAAACCCTTCAGATCTACAGTAATTTAGATGCTGTGAAGTGTTGATGTCTGTGTTTTACAGGAGCTAAAGCTCTAGTCAGGGCTCTGCTGGAGGTCAACCCGAAAAGGCGTTTGACAGCTAGTCAAACCCTGCAGCATGACTGGCTTCAACATACAACAGCACAAAAAGACCATAAGGGGGCGACAAAGGCCACAGCTGAGAGGCACAGCCAGCAGAAACTAAGCAAACAGTTGGAAATTAATAAGAGAGATTCTCACAAACCAGAGATGCTGGCAGAGAAATTTCATGCTGCACAAATTCACGAGAACATACTGAACAATGAACCAGATATTAATGCACATGCCAGAGACCAGCAGATTGAAGAGATTCATAACATGATAAGCAACCAACAAACTTCATCCCATGCTGAAGACACCACAACAAATATGCAAAATACCACAGATCAGCATGTACCTGAGAAACCAGCACAGCAAGAAGACACAGACCCAAAACAAGAGTTACCTGCTGAGTAATGAGTTAGTGAAGGCTGAAGAAGCCAGCATAAACAAGTGACTACAAGAAACCAATGATATATGACAATACCAAAAGAGTCAGGACAACACAGGCAAAAAAGAGGGACAGTACAACTGACTGAGACAAAATTGAACACTATGATACAATGTAGAACCTACACATATACTCTAAGCACTGATACTGACTGCAGGTTCACTGATTTTGCACTGATTTTAACATTTCTGCACTCATTTTTGATGGTTATATGAGTGCACTCTTCTTTCTAGCTTAAGGTATAATCAGTATTTAATAAACAAATACGAATTCAGTGTAAATTCCGTGCGAGCCTACAGGTCACTAATGAAATGACCCAGGACACTGAAATAACTATTATTATTATTATGGGATTATTTACTAACTAGAGGAAAAAGGGCCATTTATGTTGTATTACATAATGTTTTTTTAGCTTCTAATTATATATTTTCTTCTTTATCTGTATTTAAAAAGAAAGACTGCAAAAAGACACATTGGTAACATTTTATTTTAGGGTGACGTAGGTAAACGT
Organism: Chanodichthys erythropterus; assembly: GCF_024489055.1. Classification (NCBI taxonomy): domain Eukaryota; kingdom Metazoa; phylum Chordata; class Actinopteri; order Cypriniformes; family Xenocyprididae; genus Chanodichthys; species Chanodichthys erythropterus. Next base: position 19,421,523 of record NC_090235.1, read on the forward strand.
TTCTACATGTAGTAATAACAGTAAATTATTATGCATAGTTACAAGTAACAAACCCTAACCATACATGTAGTTTTCAAGATGTAATATAAGTCTCTGGTGTCTCCAGAATGTGTCTGTGAAATTTCCACTCAAAATCCCCCACAGATCATTTATTATAGCTTGTCCAATTTGCCCCTATTTGGGTATGAGCAAAAAGACGCCGTTTTTGTGTGTGTCCCTTTAAATGCAAATGAGCTGCTGCTCCCGCCCCCTTTCCAAAAGAGGGCGGAGCTTTAATCAGTGTCGACTCCGGTTTGAACAATGTAAGGCTGAACACCGTTACTGACAATCCTCATTTTGGCTGCGTGAGATTCTCCTGCTTTGTTGTTGTTGAGCAACTGAAGCTATTCAACAACAACAAAGCAGGAGAATCTCACGCAGACAAAATGAGGATTGTCAGTAACGGTGTTCAGCCTTACATTGTTCAAACCGGAGTCGAAACTGATGGAGAGACTCAGGAAGAAGTTACAACTTTTAGAATGAAACTGGACGTTTCTGAATGGTTAGTGGATAAATTTATGTAGTTGCTGTGGAGTTGATTCAACTCATCCACTAGCATGTGCCGTCATGTTAAACTTTAGTGCAACTTCAGCGTTGAATTGACCCTCGTTTGTGAAGCAGTCCGGCGTAAAATGACGGCATGTCAACAACACTCTACTACAAGAAATCTTCCTCTTCTCTAAAGCAGCCCAACATGGCCCCACCCCCTTTGTTGCATGTTCTTGGGGGCGGGGTTTATGTAAATTGTAGGGTTAGTGATGTCACCAACCCAGGAAGAAGCTCATTATAGTCCCTATCAGCCATTTCTTGTAGTCCTTACAAAGAGAAAATATCTCTCTTTGCCTTGAACTTTGAGTGTCGTAACTTTACAGATGTTGTTTATGATCAAACAGCAACATTACACACTAACTAAAGTTAAAAATTATTATTATTTAATATCACTCAGTAGTACTAAGTGCAATGTAACTACGTCACCTTAAAATAAAGTGTAACCACAACAATAAGGAAACACTAGTTTTGTTTTTTTTAAGAAGCATCAAAAATGAATCGGTCCAGCTCGGCCTCTATAACTTGAGTGCCAATATGTGTGGGAATGTTAGTTGGGTATACTAGCTAGCAATAAGCTAAAAGTATTTAGTATTATTTGTCTTCCTTTGTTTCATTTCATAGCACATTTGTTTTAGTCTTTTTCAGCCTTTTTGTTAAAGTTATTTAGCCTCTTTGAAACATTATGAGTACTGTGTAAATGTTTTAGACTGTAAGATAACACAATTAAACTTTATTAGCTGTTCGGATACACGTTTCTATAATTTGGTGAGTAAAATAATGTTTTTATGATGATAAAATGTCTATTAATCTTTGTTCAATCCACATTTCAATTACAAAATTACATACTTTATAACACATATAAGGAATTTAAAGGGTTAGTTCATGCAAAAATTAAAATAATGTCATTTATTACTCACCCTCATGCTGTTTCACACCCGTAAGACCTTTGTTCATCTTCAGAACACAAATTAAGATATTTTTGATGAAATTCGATGGCTCAGTGAGGCCTGCATAGCCAGCAATGACATTTCCTCTCTCAAGATCCATAAATGTACTAAAACATATTTAAATCAGTTCATGTGAGTTCAATATTAATATTATAAAGCAACGACAATATTTTTGGTGTGCCAAAAAAACAAAATAATGACTTATTTAGTGATGGCCGATTTCAAAACACTGCATGAAGCTCCGGAGCGTTATGAATCTTTTGTGTGACTTGTGTGATTTCACGTGATTTCAGCAGTTTGACACGCGATCCGAATCATGATTCGACACGAAAGATTCATAACGCTCCGAAGCTTCCTGAAGCAGTGTTTTGAAATCGGCCATCACTAAATAAGCCAAAAATATTCTCGTGGCTTTATAATATTAATATTGAACCACTGTACTCACATGAACTGATTTAAATATGTTTTTAGTACATTTATGGATCTTGAGAGAGGAAATGTCATTGCTCCCTATGCAGGCCTCACTGAGCCATCGTATTTCATCAAAAATATCTTAATTTGTGTTCTGAAGATGAACGAAGGTCTTACGGGTGTGGAACGGCATGAGGGTGAGTAATAAATGACATTATTTTCATTTTTGGGTAAACTAACCCTTTAAAGTATCGCCAAAACAAGAACAGTTTGAGTTATTGGTAACTCCAATTTTTAAAGACTAATGCATACAAATAATCATATTTTTGTTGACGGTATAGTATAATAATCATATAAATACATTTTCATCATCGTTATGGTAAAAGCAAAAACAAAAATATCTGAAATACCAAGCGGTTCAGAGGTAATAATTAATGAAGAAAGCCCTTGTCCTTGTCAGGTGACTTTATTCCTTCAACCTTCATTGTAAAAGTGGTATTTTAAGTGTACTGTTGTAATGTGCATACAAATGCTGCTTTAATCTCAGCATCATTTCTAATACCTTCTGTAGCTATTACATTGCTATATGCTTATTATTAATATATATTTTAATCTATAATCAGGAAACACTCCCATCCCCCCATGCAACACACAAAGCTTATTCAGATTGGGCAAGCTCGACTGACAGCTGTCTTGCCCAAACTAGTCCATCATAGACCATGTTATTTGATTGGCTGAGACCATTTCCCCTCCCCCTCAGGGGTCTCTCTGGTTTCGGATAAAAAAAATAAATTAAAAAAAACTTGAAAAGGTGACAAAAATAATAAATTATATTATAAAGTAGCTTAAAATGTATATATATCCAATCAAAAAATAAAGTATTCTTCCATTCATCATTCTGTCAAATATAATAATTTACATGAATGACAACCCAAGATGACGTTGCCATTTTGTCGCATATGAGGAGTGTTATGGGGATTTTGACCATAGTATGCAAAGGTTTGGTCACCTTTTTACTCTTTCAATTTACAATAATACGACAAACTAGCACAATAAAATATAACAGACAAAAACCAAGCATCACACTATCCAAATTACAAAAGTTTTTAATCACCTTTCTCTTAAAAAAGCTTCAGCCATGACCCGCAGGGGGCCGGTGCGCAGGCGCAAGACATCGCTCTTTAAATATCCCCAGTCATCTGATGAAGCACAACATTTGTTGCAGCCAATCAGGGCGCGCGAAAGAGAAGGGCAGAGCGGCCATCTTTACTACTGGCAGCGCGTTCGCTAACAGTTCAATAACGTATAACAGTATTTGCTTGTTCTTCACCTCGCGCTGAGTAAACCGTCCTCGGATTGGCTGAATCGGAAACGGACAAGCGGACAGGGGGAGAGGAGGAGACAGACAGGAAAAAAACAAAGATGGCAGTGTAGATTAAGGGAAGGACTATCGAAGAGACTCTGCAGCAAACTGATAACTTTTAAGCTTTCGGGCGAATCCGGATCGTGTCGGAGTGGCTCGGTTGGAATCGGAAGGTGAACCGGAGGGAAAGAGCCCGGTCAGGTCGCGGAGAGTCGCCGTGCGCGTGCTGTCACGGCGGATAACGGCTCTAAACAACAGCCTGTTGTTTTGTTGAGTCTAAGCTGTTTTTTCTCTCTCTTTACAATACCTGAGATATATCCAGAAATTACGGTCCAAACCGCAGTAAAACACAGATGAAATTATATTCACTGTCCCATAACCTAGTATCATATTACCCTAAATTAACCTATTTGAACTGACGCTTGATGGTTTAAAACTGAGAGCTTTGTTGGCTGTCCAGACCCCCATTATTAAAGGCCAACTAGCTTGAAAATCTCACCCTGACATCCAGCGGATCCTGCGCCCAAATACCCCCCGTGACTCATTAGGATGTCTTCGATGGAAGAGCGGATGGAATTAGGCGTCGCGGCCGCCCCGGGCTCCTCATCATCGGGTCTGGGTGTCGGTCCTGTGGGGGGCGCCCTGGATGCTGGTCCGGGGAGCGCCGGACTGGCAGGTATCCAGGAGGAGTCCGGTGTGCGGAGAGACGGTTCGGGTACCGAGGCCGACCCGGACGCACCGCCCAAGAAGCGAGTGAGGCAGCAGGAGGGAGAAGCGGGGAAGCTCGAGGAGCGCCTGTACTCGGTGCTGTGCTGCACGGTGTGTCTGGACCTGCCTAAAGCCTCGGTGTACCAGGTAAACAAAGCCATTATGGAGCTTACAGTGCAGAAAATCCTTATGCATGATGTGGGCCTACATAACCTAGCAGCATCCTGTTGGAATGCAAACAGATATGTTATTATAGTTATGACACAAAGGGGGTTATCTTTTTGTCATTGTGATTGTATTTACTGATTACACACTGTCTTGTGACTCTAATAAAATGCTTGCGTTCACATTTGCCATTGCAGGTACGTTTTTTTTTATTTTATTTAATTTTTTATTTTTTTGAAGGTTTCAGATGTTACAACGTCATGTGATGCAGACCTGAGCAGCTGTTTTTTGCCTTCAAAGGCTAACATGACAATCAGGTGGTCACATGACCTGTTTAACCCAATCACTGCTGGGCTCTTCTGATCACCCCTCCCCCAAATATGCACCCCATATAATCCCTCTGAAGCCACAGGCTGAACCAGCAGTAAAAGAACTTCCTCTCATGTTTTCACACACTTTGTTCACACGCATGGCGTGTGATTTAGATGTGCACTCTTTTATATTTTCACAGGTGTCCATTTAATGACATAATGATGTTTGGATAAATCCACACTAGAGCGGTCATTTTTTTTCTTGATGTGATGTCTGTTGTGCTGTATTAATACTAGAGAGGAAATATTAGACACAGAGCATGAGAAAACAATGACATCCTCTCAAACTGACCCCTAAATGTATCATGTGATTCGGGGAGGAGGTGTCGGAGCACATCAGTGCTATTAAGCTCATGGCGCGTAATCCGTTTATTACAGAATCAGGGTTTGAATCCTATCAAATGAGACGAACATCTGCAAGTCCTGAAGCAAAACAAACAAGCCAGGATGAAAATCAACTGCCCACTGAATTAAACAAAAGCAGACTGTACAGACTTTACCTCCTGTGAAATAGATCAGCTGGTGAATTAGTAAACCAGTAACAGAATTATTCAAATGAAGCCTAGAACTAATCATAAAGCTAGAATATTTCAGCAGTGTTATTATTGTTGTTAACTAAAAGTATTAGAATAATTTCTGTTAATTCAAGTAAGCTGAAATAAAATATATATATTTATATGAAACATTTTAAATTAAAAACGTAAAAAAAAAATAGAAATGTTGCTTTGGCAACTAGCCGATATACAAAAAGTTGAAGTGCTAAAATGATTAAAACTAATATATATATATATATATATATTATATAAAACTAATAACTAAAAAGGAAATAAATGACTGAAGTACATAACAAAAATTACTCAACTTTAAAACTGAAAATATAAAAATAAAAGATAATTCAAAATAAAATATTAAAACAAAGCTTTTTTTTGTCATAGAATTATTTTTGAACATAGTTTTAAAATCACATTTTTATGTTTTATGCTTTACCCTATAGTAAGTACATGTTAATTAATATTACTCAGTACTTCAGTGTCTATTTACACTGTAATAGGACACGGTAAAATAAAGTGTAACATAAATTTACATATTTAGATGCAAGTGAGATGAAAGAAAAGACAAATTGAGTACATTTTTATACAAGGAATGAAATTACAGGTTTTTTGACACCCCTTTCTTACCTTAAAGGAGTCATATATTTTTTTTATTATTATTAATAATTATTTATTTTCCCCATTAATATCCACTTACAAATCAAAAACTAAAACTTACTTTGCATGTGAAATGAGGGATTTTTCTCCCATTTTCTCTGCGCTGAAATGCTTTGCACACACTGTTCAGACTGAAATGACCAGGGTTCTTGTTATAAACAAACTTCAGCTACCTCATCTTGGGATCAGGTTTGGGTTGCCAGGTTTTCACAACAAAACCCACGCAATTGCTACTCTAACCCAAAACTATCGCGTTTCAGGGGGTTTCCCCCAGTAAAAATCATGTTCCGGTTAGTAAATTCCGTGTTTTTGGTAAAATTCACATTCCAGAAGCTAAATATCATATAATTTGGTGTCGCTTCAATCCATGGACATGAAAAACAACCCACGGCAACAGTGTTAAATTAGCCAGATTCCACGGGAAAACTGCGGACATGGCAACACTGCTAGGGATCCTTATAATAAGGATAGGTATGAAAAGGAATTTATACCTGTAAGATATTATGCTGTACCCACATTGGACCAGCGGTTTGGAAAACGGATGGATGGATGGATGATTCAGCTGCAGGCGCCATCTTCTGGCGAGACGCTCGCAGTGTGTCTATTCTCTAGTCATTGAGTGTACATCAGTTGTACACTCATTATTGAGGTGCATTATAGGATTGAATGAGTGCACTCGATAATGTCCACTATGGTTACGGACACCACTACAAATGGCTGTCCCCTCAAACAGTGTCTTATTTTAGGGTATAGGGGGTGATTTCGGACACAGCCCTTATTTAACCTCATAATTGAGCTTACTTATTTCCCCTTCAATCATTCAGGAAACTACCGCTCTGTCTCATTTTGAGGAAAATGAGGAAATACCACCCTGCATCCTTGTGTTTTGCATAAGAATCCCTGTGAGATGGTTTGAGCTCTTGTTGTGCTCTGCGCCGTGGGCTGAAGATGTGTGCTCTCATTTCACAGTGTACAAACGGGCACCTGATGTGCGCAGGCTGCTTCATCCACCTGCTTGCTGATGCGCGTCTAAAAGAGGAGCAGGCCACGTGTCCTAACTGCCGCTGTGAGATAAGTAAGAGTCTGTGTTGCAGGAACCTGGCGGTGGAGAAAGCCGTGAGTGAACTGCCCTCTGAGTGCAGCTACTGCCTCAAACAGTTCCCTCGCTCCAGCCTCGACCGCCATCGAACAGAGGAGTGCCAGGACAGGTACTGCTGCACCAATTCACAAAACAGACACCTGAATGAGCAAGATTACGCTCAACACATATGTAAAGCCATGGGGGGATTTCACTAAACACTTCTGCCACTCCACTTGTACACTTCTGCACAATTGCTATTTAAATTCGTTATGTTTCTTTTCAGCACAACACGCCACCTTTGTAAATGGAGTGCATTAGAGCCTGCCCACTTTTTCAGCAGCCTCAGTATTTTTTCCATTCATTTTTCCCATTGGGATTGTTAAAGTGTTATAAGCCATGATTTAAAACGAGGAGCACCACAACATTACAAACTTTGATTTGAAGCAAAAAATGTATTTGAAAATTGGACAAAAAGACAAAGGTACAAGATTGTGTACTTAAAGGGTTAGTTCACCCAAAAATGAAAGTTCTGTCATTAATTACTCACCGTCATGCCATTCCACACTCGTAAGACCTTTGTTCATCTTCAGAACACAAATTAAAATATTTTTGATGAAATTCGAGAGGAACATGACACTTTCAAGGTCCAGAAAGGTACTAAAGACATTGTTAAAACAGTCATGTGACTGCAGTGGTGCAACATCTTCTCTTCTGTGTCATTCTCATATGTTGTTCATGTCCAGCGCTTCCAGGTTGTACGTCAGAATGCTGACGCATTATTGGCCGGCTCCTGTGTCTGCATCACATGCGTGTGTCGTGCTGATCACGTGAACCGCTTTGGCCAATACTGAGCTGGCATTCGGACATAAACACGGAAGCCTTCACTGTGCTTACTGCGTATGGATAATGACAGGGAAGAGAAGCGATTGTTATACATATATTTGCTTGTTGCACTCTGATTAGTGTAATTTTCTATACAAAATCATGGGTAATATCGGTTTCACCATTAATTTCCGCTGTTTAACATGATTATTTTAGAAATAAGTTGAAATAATGTGGACTGACGACTTCAACAATAGCATTGATTAACAACCACATAGCGCACAGTAGGTCTGTTTTAAATGGTTTAAAATGAATGGACTTTATAATTATTGCACTGTGTTGGGCTTTTTATGGATTGTGCCATATTCAAAGTCTTTTTTTCTTTTTTTTAAATAGCCCAGTGCAATTAAAGTCATCCAAATATGGAAATCACAACCGTCTTATTGCTTAGATGGTTGTCGTTTACTAATCGCTACGATCGTTTCCTGTGAGTGACAGGTTGCTGGAGGGGAAGAATTGAAACTGGCCGTTGGACAACCTTATTTCCCAGCCCTCATCAGAGAAGAGACGACTTTACGAGGCAACGAGAATGTTACTGTTTTTGATTAAATACTATGAGGGCATATGTTTTTTTTTTTAAAGAAATATTGATGTGCACAGATTATTCTTTTATAATAAATACTGCAATATTCCATTAAAAAAAATAAGAATTGTCAATTTTGATTTCATGGTGACTTTAATGTTGGGCTATTACAACAAAAAAAGTTTGTTTAAAAGAGATTTTTTTGTCCATTTTCTTGTGAGAATTCATTGTAACCGGGCACAAATCCAGGCGTGTAGATGAACATGTTGATTTTTAGTCTTTATCCAGAGTGATTTACTTTAGTGCTTTAGCATCACATATAAGGCCACTGTGATCAAATGTGTCTTGTGGGTCAGTGGGCGCAATTTGTGTTTGTGAATCCTCCCTATTCTGTCATCTTATTCTAGTCTATAAACAGACATTTGGCTTGGACTATACATGCATTCACTCACAAAAAAATAAATCTCTTCAAATTTTATATAATTTAACATTCAATCAGCCAGCAAGCTGAGATATAATGCAAAAGATTCAAGTCAATTTTATTTGTATAGTTTCAAAGCAGCTTTGCATACCAGAGCTGGACAGTAGTATAGTTTACATTTTGTAAAGATGTATACAATCAAGCAGTATAGATTTGCTATATATAAATATGGTAACACTTTAGTTTAGGGTCCAATTTTCAATATTTACTAGTTGCTTATTATCATGCATATTACTAGGATATTGGCTGTTTATTAGTACTTATAAAAGCACATATTAATGCCTTATTCTGCATGACCATATTCTACATCCCATAATCCTACCCAATACCTAAACTTAACAACTACCTTACTAACTATTAATAAGCAGTAATTAGGAGTTTATTGAGGCAAAAGTCATAGTTAATAGTCTCTCGTCTAGTATGGATGCAGGTAAAGTTGTATATGCTGTGTGATGATACAGTTTTTGGTTGGTCATTTCTTTCAAATCTTTATTTTTTACTTTTGGAAATAGAGTGACGCAGTGCAAGTACAAGCGGATTGGCTGCCCATGGCAGGGGCCGTTCCATGAGCTCAGCGCTCATGAGGCAGAGTGTTCCCACCCATCCAAGACCGGCATGGAGCTGATGGGCATCCTGGACGAGATGGACCAGAGCCATCGCAGAGAGCTACAGCTCTACAACAGCATCTTCAGCCTGCTGTGCTTTGAGAAGATCGGTTTTACAGGTACATACATACGGGTGTGCTAACAAGGACGCTAAGGACCGCAGTCTCTAGTTGGCCTCTGTCACACACAACCCCTAAATCTCAATCCCATCCAAGTCACGGCACCAATGTAACCCCTCCAGTCCTATTCACCCTGCTACGAGCTGGACTCAAACCAGTGTCTCTGGCATGGGAGGCAGGTGCGCTAACAAGGGTGCCAAAGACCCCGCAGTCTCTAGCGTTAGTCCACCTCTTGAGATCAGGGGAGTGAGATTTACCTGCACAGCTTTCACTAGCTGGCCTCCGTTACACTCACAGCCCTAAACCTCACTCCCATCCTGGTCACAGCACCAATGTAACTCCTCTGGTCCTATTCGCCCCACTCGGAGTTGGTGTCTCTGGCATGGGAGGTGGGCACGCTAACAAGGGGAGTGAGGTTTACCTCCTGTACAGCTCTCACTAGCTGGACTCTGTTACACTCACCCCCCTAAAACTCACTCCCATATGGGTCATGGCACCAATGTAACTCCTCGGGTACTAATCGCCCCGCTCTGAGCAGGATCTGAACCGGCATCTCCAGCATGGGAAGCGGGTGCACTAACAAGGATGTTAAAGACTGCAGTCTCTAGCTGGCCTCCGTTACACTCACCCCCTAAACCTCACTCCCATCCGGGTCACGGCACCAATGTAACCCCTCCAGTCCTATTCGCCCCACTCGGAGTTGGCGTCTCTGGCATGGGAGGTGGGCACGCTAACAAGGGTGCCAAAGACCCCGCAGTCTCTAGCGTCAGTCGTTAGTGCACCTCTTGAGATCAGGGGCATGAGGTTTACCTCCTTCACAGCTCTCACTAGCTGGACTCTGTTACACTCACCCCCCTAAAACTCACTCCCATATGGGTCACGGCACCAATGTAACTCCTCTGGTACTAATCGCCCCGCTCTGAGCAGGATCTGAACCGGCCTCTCCAGCATGGGAAGCGGGTGCACTAACAAGGATGTTAAAGACTGCAGTCTCTAGCTGGACTCTGTTACACTCACCCCCCTAAAACTCACTCCCATCCGGGTCACAGCACCAATGTAACCCCTCTGGTCCTAATCGCCCCGCTCTGAGCAGGATCTGAACCGGCCTCTCCAGCATGGGAGGCGGGTCCACTAACAAGGACGTTGAAGACTGCAGTCTCTTGCTGGCCTCCATTACACTCACCCCCCTAAAACTCACTCCCATCCGGGTCACAGCACCAATGTAACTCCTCTGGTTCTATTTGCCCCACTCTAAGTGGGATTCAAACCCGCATCTCCGGCATGGGAGGCGGGTTCACTAACAAGGACGTTAAAGACTGTAGTGTCTAGCTGGCCTCCGTTACACTCACCCCCTAAACCTCACTCCACCAATTTAACCCCTCCGGTCCTATTCGCCACACTCAGAGTTGGCGTCTCTGGCATGGGAGGCAGCTGCGCTAACAAAGGTGCCAAAGATCCCGCAGTCTCTAGCGTCAGTCGTTAGTGCACCTCTTGAGATCAGGGGAGTGAGGTTTACCTCCTTCACAGCTCTCACTAGCTGGACTCTGTTACACTCACCCCCCTAAGGGTAACGGCACCAATGTAACCCCTCTGTTTTTCCCTTAAGTATGACACTTAAGGCGTGATTTCCCCTTAACTAAGGGAATGACTTAAGGGTGTTGCATATAATCTCTTAAACTGTTCTCTTAGGTAAGGAAAACCGTTAAGTGTTTAACGACAGCATCCCAGGTTTGGCCGTTAAAAAATTCTACTGTTGCCGTGGACACGTTATTTGTTAATATTTATCGTGGTAAGTTTTCACAGAAAACAACATAATATGGATAAGGAAAACAAAAAAGAAAACCAAATATGAAAGAGACGCGAAACTCAAATTGATTGTTTACTCAAAATTGAGATTTCTGCCGTCATTCATTCACCCTGACACCCTCATGTCGTTCCAAACCCATAAGACTTTCATTCATCTTTGGATAACAAATAAAGATATTTTTAATATTCTCTCATCATTTATGTCCATTTATTGAAAGACATCCATATGATTACGGCTGTGTCGGAAGCTCAAATGTGCGCGCAAGAACAAATGAGGTTTGTTTTTGCGTGTGATGCACGCACGTTTGCGCTTCCGTTGACCATATAAGATATGTTATAAGATATGTTATATTTCATCAATGTTTATGTGAATAAACCGCTAAAGTACAATTTGTCTATCATATAAGCGGCCGATCGTGGCACGTTATACAACTTGGATTGAACCTGCTCACTCTGTGTAACACTTAAGGTGAAGTTTTACGAACCTTACGATATACTTAGGGAAATGAAGGTTAAGGGGCTTTATGCAACACTTACGCATTACTTAAGTGAAAAATATATACTTAAGGGAAATTCTTAGGGTTTATGACGTTTCGCCTAGAGAAACCCTTAAGTAACACTTAACGGTTATTTTCTGCAACACCCTTAAGTTTAAGGGAAACATAAGGGCGATCTTAAGGGAAAATTACACTTAAGGTGCTTTATGCAACCGGGCACTGGTCCTAATCACCCCGCTCTGAGCAGGATCTGAATCGGTGTCTCCAGCATGGGAGGCGGGTGCGCTAACAAGGACGCTAAAGACCGCAGTCTCTAGCTGGCCTCCGTTACACCTACCCCCTAAACCTCACTCCCATCCGGGTCACGGCACCAATGTAACCCCTCTGGTCCTACTCGCATCACTTCAAGCTGGACTCGAATCGGAGTCTCTGGCACGGGAGACGGGGCGCGCTTACAAGAATGCTAAATACCGCAGTCTCTAGCATCAGTTGTTAGTCCACCTTTTGATCAGGGGAGTGAGGTTTACTTGCACAGCTCTCACTAACTGGCCTCCATTACATAAAGTGTTACCGAAAATCACTTAAAGCACAAAAATGTGTTGTGAAGTAAGTTGATAGCCTGAAATCTCATGTGTCTTCTCTCCAGAGGTACAGTTCCGGCCATACCGCACCGACGACTTCATCACGCGACTGTACTATGAGACGCCGCGCTTCACCGTGCTCAACCAGACCTGGGTGCTGAAGGCACGGGTCAACGACTCGGAGCGCAACCCCAACCTGTCCTGCAAGCGCACGCTCTCCTTCCAGCTCATCCTGAAGAGCAAAGTGAACTCTGCACTGGAGTGCTCCTTCCTGCTCCTGAAGGGCCCGTACGACGACGTGAAAATCAAACCCGTCATCCAGCACCACGTCTTCTCCAACGACGCCAACGAAACCGAGTACGCCCTGCTGCCCATCAGCGACAGCGTGGAGTGCAACAAGCTGCTGGCTGCCAAAAACATCAACCTCCGCCTCTTCATCTTTCAGATCCAGAAATAGAGGCACGGGACGACGGGGGGCGGAAGAAACAGATCAGACGACGGGAAGAGGAGGAGGGGATGGCGTGAACAAAGGTGAAGCGAAGAGGGGAGACGAGCACCACTGAAACACAGATACCTCTACGGGAGCAAAAGAAGGATGAATACGGCCCATCAGTACTGCAGTAGATCGTTTGTTTGTGTGTGAGTGTGTGTTGTTGCTGGTAAGCTTTCAGACCCTCTACAGCCAAAAAAAAAAAGTCAACAATTTCACCCAACACCCTGCTGATCTCTCATTGGCAGAGCAGGACGGGCCTGAATGAACAACACCAAGAGTCTGGGACTGTATTTGTGTGTTTCTGGGCCTGTTTGAATGGATATCAGTCAATGATGACCAATAAGAAGAGTGTTTTAAGGATTGAGATTGAATGAGTGCTAGAGATAGAGACAGGTGTAGTACAACCCATCATTCAGGCAGCGTTCAACTCTGCGTTTGTGTGTTTTCACGCGGTTTCCAGACCTTCCTCTTGAGGTTTACACACACAGACGCTGCGGCCGCAACTGCTTTAAGTGTATTTTTCTATGTGAAGGTGGCCATTTTCATTAAAGCGCAGCAGTACAGTCAGGCTGAACAAAATGGCTGCCGATCCCACAACCCGAAAGATGCGATTTGCATGTTTTTAGTTTTTCCGTGTGCTCTCTGGAATGCACACCTTTAGTTGCATAGCATCATAGCCTTGTAATCTAACTTAAGTTTGACCTTATTAACACGTTTATTTAAGAACCTGTGAATCTTGCCCTTTTTTTCCTCGCATATCTTGTCCTCTTTTAACTCCCTCATTTTGTGAACACAGGTACACTTCTCACGTCATGATGTCATTGGGTCAAAGATATTTATATTTATTGCTTTTATTTAACCTCCATTAAGGTAACAGACTTTTCACACTCACTCAACACTGCTAAACTGGAAAGATCTGATTGTGAGCCAGTGTTACAGACCCCTTCCCTTCTTCCACCCTCATCCACCTACACAAACACAAACAGACACGCACACACACAAATGACCTTCTTTCATACCTTCATTAAAAACGCATGGGCACGCACACACATACACACACACACACACACACACACACACACACAAAGCTGGGGGTACAACAGAGCCAATGGGGTAATCGGATCTCAGTACAGATGAACGCGGCTGTGACTTAGTTTTGACATACTTGAATTCATGAACGACAGAACAAGCAGTTGAGCTGATCCAGCAGAGACTGTCACTTCTGATTAGAGGAGTTTAGTTTAAAACTGTTTCTGCATTTAAAAGCTTTTAATTCTCACATTCTGGCTGTATATGTGCCTTTCTATTAAAGCTCATTTAAACTTGTGGCACTGCATTCTTTCTTGTCTAGATGAGTTGACAAGCGCTTATTTTACACTAAAAACCTCATTATTCTCTGAAAAATGTATGCTTGAAACAGTAATTTACATTGTGATGTTCCACCTGTTCGTCTGAGGAACAAGAAATTTGGCAGTCTGAATGAATCAAACTGAATCTTGAACAATTTCAGCCTTAAAATTCAAGGTGAATTCAAAATTCATGGACAAACCGTTATTTTGAGTCATACTTTTTTTTTAATGAAGCGATTCATTCGGTCTGAATGATTCGTTCACGAATCTAAATTAATCCTAAACCTAAAGAAATTAATGCTTTGTTATTGTAGTTCTCTTTTAAAGCCAACAGAGGGCGTTTTATTTTCTTACCTGCATCTTGATCATAATCAAAATAATTCAAATCAAAATAACTGCTAAATTTAGCTACCTACTTTTAAACATATCTGAAAATATCTGAAAAGGTCAACGCCAAAGTTAAATGTTTGCAAAACCTCAAAAACGCCCATGAGAACATTGACTGAACCTGTTATGAATGCAAGTAAAACATACAAGAAGCCATCAAACAGTTTACCAATTAAAAGGTCATGTATATTTAAGAAATGCCACTTAGATATATTCCAAATCTGGTCAAATGTTACATCCTAATAAAATATTGTAAAACAAACAAACAAACAAAAAATATAACATAATTTTAAAACGGTTCTACATTGACATACTTTGTTGAATCTGGTTTCATTCTTCACTCATGTAATATAGCCGTCTATAAACAAGATAAATATAGTATCATATACTATTCAAATATATTTTATGGATATTAAGCAAAAACACAATAATATAAATAGTATAAATTATGCTCTAACAGCAATTTAAACATGATGCTATAAATCTCCATGTAAAATAAAATTCAAAACAAGTTTCTGACAAAGTAGAAAAGGCTGAATCTGAAGGATGCTACCAGACTCGAGTTAGCTACAAATACTGAATATGCATAAGGGTTTATAACAACACTATATGTGAATACATAGTGTCCTTTAGTACCAGCACTGGTTCTGATTAACGTTACAGCCATTTTTGCAGCTACTTGACTGGAAGGAGACCCCCATCATGTTGAGTGGTGGAGGGGGAGAAGAGGCCAAAGAGTTGCAGTATACTTGAAGTCCAGCAGGGGGCACCAAACACTGTGTCTGCCCGCCTTGTCCTGACACCAGCATTGCAGATTGATAAGACTGATGTTGTTGTTGCTGCGGTACCTTGTTAGGAGAGACAAAGCACATGTACATATATATATATATATATATATATATATATATATATATATATATATATATATATATATAAAATTGAAATATTTTTTTTTTTAATATTTTATATATATATATATATATATATATATATATATAAAAAAATTATATTTCCTTTTTATATAATATATATATATATAATTTTTTTTTAAATATTATATATTATATATATATATATATATATATATATATAATATTTAAAAAAAAATTATATTTCCTTTTATATATATATATATATATATATATATATATATATATATATATATATATATATATATATATAAATAAAATATTAAAAAAAAATATTTCAATTTTTTATATATATATATATATATATATATATATATATAGATATAGATATATATATATAAAAAGTGCATGTGTATAGTAAATGTAATTAAAATATTAATTATAGATGTATTTTACAATTATTATAATTGTTACTTTAATATTTCTATTAATATGAACTTTTTTATTTATATATTTTATTTATAAATAAAATGAAAAATATTCACATATTAATAAAATATTAAAATAATAATTCGATATTTTTAGAATGTTATAAATATTTTTATATTTCTATTAATATATTACATATATTTTATATATTTTAATATTTTTATAAATTAATAAAATAAAAATATTCAGATTAATATAAATATGAATAATTAACACACACACACACATTATATATATATATATATATATATATATATATATATATATATATATATATATATATTATTACTTTATTATTTATTAGTTAATTAATATATTAATATTTTAAGTTTAGACATTGTATATTTTTTAATATTTTATATTTGTATATTATTGTATCATTTATATTATATAAAAACATTTTTAATTTTTAAATATATTATTATTAAATATTTATTTTAATGTCATATATTAGTATATTAGAAATATTTGGATAACATAATATTGAGAAAGATAACATTTTTAAAACAGTATTATTATTTGTATTATTAATTATTGTAACATTTCTTAATATGATTTAAATATCACAAATTATGATTTTTTTTTTATTATAATAAAAAAAAATATTATTTGTATTTAAATTTTATTTATTTATTTTTTACATTAACCCATCAATAAAATTCTGTGCATGGACTAGATTTCAAAACTACATTCTCTGTAGCTTGTTTATTTGCATCAGTACCTGATAGGAGGAAACGGATGGGTAAGGTCCCATAATGCCTTGCTGTGTTTGGGGCAGAATCTGATTTCCCATCATGCCTGGGCAGCCTTGTTGGTTAGATATCACAGGCGTGTATCCTGTTGAGAGAAATGTTGTGTGAGTATGTGTGAGATTTTATTAACTGTATAGTGATTGCAGACTCAAAATGACAGCCAAAACAAAGATGAAAGAAATGTAATGTTTTTTCTTTCTTTCTTGAACATCTATATCTCTGTCATTTGAGAGCTGATATGAATAGCAGGAAAAGAGACCGGTTCACTGTGAGACCAGCGACACCATCTCTTACAGTGTAACGGCCCCCTCTCCGGCTACTGTGAGACTCGGGCGTAAGAGACGCAGGCCTTCATGTGTACCTGTTTGTGTGCTGTAACTGCCCGCTGCGTATTGTTGAGATGCACTGGGACACTGAACAGGGTAACTGTACACTGAAACCTAAGAGGGCAGACCAGAGTTGACTCATAATTAGACGTACAGTATGACATTACATCGTATCTCATGACTCATTGATGATGATGATGATGATGATGAAGTACCTGGCCGCTCTGCTGAGTCTGAGGGGGTGGGACTGTGGGAGGAGCCAGTGTCATTCCAGGACTCATGTAACTGTCTGAATGGTGAGACGGAGCGTAACTGTGGTGAGGCGGAGCATAGCTGTGTGTGGGCGGAGCTCCTTGCATGTAGAATGACGACATATCTGGAAGATCTCCTGATGACTGGCGACTCAAAGTCATGTGACCAAACTTAGCGCTAATGTCTTCCCTCTAAGAAGAAAAAAATAAGTAAGTTTGTCATGTTCTGTTATCTATACTACTGTTAAAGCTGTAATATTGAGCAATATTAATGTTTTTTATTTTAACATCTTTGTAAATGGCTGTTGAAAATTCCGATTTTATTATTATATTTCTATGAATATGAATATTTCATATTGTATATTATTTTAGTTTATTTATAAATAAAAAATATTCACATATTAATAGAAATATTTAAATAATTATATATATATTTTTAGAATGTTATTATAATGGTTATTCATTATATTTCTATTTAAATATGAATATTTTTAATATATATACACACACACAATTATTCATATATTAACAGAAATATTAAAATTAACAATTATATATACATTTTTAGGATGTTATTATAATTATCATTTTATTATTTATTAGCTTCTATTAATATTTTAATTGTATATATTTTATATTTATATATTATTGTATCAATTATATATTAAAAATAGAAAAATATAGAAATATAGATAATAGAAAAATATATAAAAAAATAATACTGCATTTTAAAAATGTATATGCATTATTAATAATTATTGTAACATTTCATAATAATATTAATTTAAATATTACAAATTATGTACATAATTTTACTGATAGGTCAATATATTGTGTGCATGGACTGGAATTCAAATATATATTCTCTGTAGTTTGTTTATTTGCATCAGTACCTGATGGGAGGATTATATAATATATATATATAAAATCTCACTTACAGTCTGATCTATTGGGTGTTGCTGAGAGGTAGAGATGTTTAACTGCTGAGGAGGAAGGTATGTCACTGAGGAGTACTGAACCTAAACCAGAAATGAGAGGACAGGTTGTACATTTTGTTGATTTTATATATTAAAAAAAGGAAAATGTTCTCTGTGACTGTATTACAGAAACCTCCCATCTTAATTCTATACTTGAAGAGTTCATTTGCAAAAAACGATAAACGCCACTGACTGCTGTGCCTTATTCTCCACATATAGCAAGTTCCGAACCCTAAGTACGTTTTGTAAGAAAAGCTGGTATTGTCCACTGTCAAGGCATCACGAGTTCACGTTTTACATCAGAAAGTTACCTGTATTTTTGGGTTTATGATTACAGCTGCAGTTTGATTGATATTACTTGGAATGCACAATAAAAAAAATTTGATTTGTGAGAATGAATAAAAATATTATTATCTGTTTTTGCAAATGAACTCTTCACTTAAGATTTGAAAAAATATATATATACATTTTCAGAGTGAAATCCCTATGGTTTCTAAACAGACATGATAGGATGTTTCTGTTACAGCCTCAGAACATTATAATGTACAGCATGAGAAATGGATGGTCATTTTGAGATTTGCTAAATATTACATTTAACTCTAAAGATGACTTTAAAGGTGCCCTAGAATTAAAAATTTAATTTATCTTGGCATAGTTGAATAACAAGAGTTCAGTACATGGAAATGACATACAGTGAACCTCAAACTCCATTGTTTCCTCCTCCTTGTGTAAATCTCATTTGTTTAAAAGACCTCCAAAGAACAGGCGAATCTCAACATAACACCGACTGTTACGTAACAGTCGGGATCATTAATATGTACGCCCCCAATATTTGCATATGCCAGCCCATGTTCAAGGCATTAGACAAGGGCAAAATGTCTGGATCTGAGCACAGCTGAATCATCAGACTAGGTAAGCAAGCAAGAACAATATCGAAAAATGGCAGATGGAGCAATAATGATATGATATTTTTAGTGATATTTGTAAATTGTCTTTCTAAATGTTTCGTTAGCATGTTGCTAATGTACTGTTAAATGTGGTTAAAGTTACCATCGTTTCTTACTGTATTCACGGAGACTAAGCCATGTCGCTATTTTCATTTTTAAACTTTTGTCTGTATAATTCATAAACACAACTTCATTCTTTATAAATCTCTCCAACAGTGTGTAATGTTAGCTTTAGCCACGGAGCACTATCAAACTCATTCAGAATCAAATATAAACACCTAAATAAACACTATACTCACATGACCCGAAGTATGCATGCAGCATACATGACGAACATCTTGTAAAGATCCATTTGAGGGTTATATTAGCTGTGTGAACTTTGTAAATGCACTGTATTATAGAGTTGCGAGCTCGAGATTTAAAGGGCCAGCAGCCCTGAATCGGTGCATAGTTAATGATGCCCCAAAATAGGCAGCTAAAAAAATGAATTAAAAAAAAATCTATGGGGGTATTTTGAGCTGAAACTTCACAGACACATTCAGGGGACACCTTAGACTTATATTACATCTTGTAAAAAAACGTTCGATGGCATCTTTAAGTGAGCGTTAGTTGAATGCAAAGGTAATCAAAAACAGGACAAATGAGCATAAACAATAAATTATACAATATCAACCAACAAAAATCAGACAACCAATATTGTACCGATATAATGTACACCACTAGTCTCCAATATATGTTTGACTTACCTGTGGGACACCATGGCTTGCTATTGGCTGCTGCTGAGGTGGAGGGGGCGGGGCTTGTGACTGTACTGGGTTAAGCTGGTTACTGGGCTTCTGACTTACTGGTGGATTGTAAACAGCAGGAGTTCCATCAGGATTCAGAAATGGCTGCCCTAAAGGACATATTCATTAATGAGAGAGATTATTTGCTGTGTACACTTACAGGCAGTTTGAACTGATGAGTCATCTTCTACTTAGTGGATTGTGTGTGTGTATTGTTGTGTGTGTGTGTGTACCTGTATGTGGATTCAATAAGATGCTCCCAGGAGGTATTGATGACTCAGCAGGAACGATAATGTAAGCCGGGCTGTTGTTGGGTGCAGCGTATGATAGAGATGACTCAGACACTGTTTGATTGATCAGACAGAAACAACAGCAGAAACATTATGAGGGATTCTGCACTATTTCTAAGTCACTATTCAAATAAGGACATTTGTGACATTGATCATGTGACTCATTGTGGTTGCTCTTTGGAACATGATCATCAGGTTGTATACAAAAAGTTCATGCAGCTTGTGTGCTACTGTAATTAAAGGCCTTCTGTGTAATTTTTCACATAGAATCTTTCAATGCTCTACTAATAATATAAATTGGCATAAAGACATATATAAAAGTGCATTATTAAGTAATGTCTTTTGCTCCTAAAAATGTATTAGTAAATATAAATTAAATTAACTCATTATTAATAAATGCTGTAGAAGTACTTTTCATTGTTACTTCATGTTAACTAATGGCTGATATTATTTTTGCACCTGGTTTGCAGAGTTTGGAGCTGCTGTCTGAACGAGTGTGTGCAGATTTCGATGTCCATGTTGGGCTGTCTGAATCTGTGCTGCTCCAAGGTCGAGGGTCATTCCAATGAGAGTCAAGCTCAAAGCTGCTCTGCCTGCTGCCGGACAGCCGACCTGAACCATCCCTGTTACCCCTGATCGTAATAAATTGAAGAAAGAGGTTTGAGTTACATTTTCTCAGTTCAAGATTAGGTTAAGAAAAGCATTAAAGAGGATCTATTATGCCCTTGACTTTGATTTTCACTACTAACTCAACCAGGCCCCGCCCCTTTATTTAGAATATGCCTTGGGCAGGAATTACTTAAATGAGGAATATTGTGACGTGTAGAAACTTCAAGACTACAATAGAGGCGTTTCAGGGAGTTCAGAAACAGTGACACTGATATAGCTCCTGCTGGAGGGACTTTGCAGACATTTTTCATGCTCAAACAGCAACATTACACACTAAAGTAAGATGAACATGTAAAAAAACATAATAGGACCCCTTTAAAGATGTTGAAAGTGATTTTTTTTTTGGAATACTACACAAATTGTTTATGAAATACTGTAAATGAAATAACACCTGTGTGTGTGACAACGTTTTGAGCTTTTTTAGGCAATCAGACAAGCTCAGCCTATTAGAGAACACTCAAATTATAAAGAAAAATAATTTCTCACCTAAAGAGTTGGCGTCTTCTCTGGGTCTCACTGAGAATACTGCTGTCATCTACACCTCTAAAAACAGATATACAAATATAAATGAACGAAGAGATAGTTGAAGTGCAGCCAATTGATTTATAATAATTATACTAATAAAAAATTGCATATTGTTTTGAAATAGTTACATGGTTTTCAAAATACTGATAACTTTGTTTTGCTTTACACTACCGTTCAAAAGTT
Organism: Chanodichthys erythropterus; assembly: GCF_024489055.1. Classification (NCBI taxonomy): domain Eukaryota; kingdom Metazoa; phylum Chordata; class Actinopteri; order Cypriniformes; family Xenocyprididae; genus Chanodichthys; species Chanodichthys erythropterus. The sequence continues at coordinate 19,443,151 of NC_090235.1, forward strand.
TAAAAAGTCGATAAGATTTTGTTTTTTAAAGAAATTAATACTTTAATTGAGCAAGAATGCATTTATAAAGAAAGGCATTTATAATGTAACTAAACATTTTTATTTAAAATAAATGCAGTTCTTTTGAAAATTCTATTAATCAAAGAATCCTGAAAAAAATCAGTTTCTACAAAAATAGAGAGAAATGTTTCTTTCTGAAGGATCATGTGACACTGAAGACTTGAGTGATGATGCTGAAAATTCAGCTTTGATCACAGGAATAGTTATAATATTGCTGTTCATACTGTTATTTTTAATCAAATAAATGCAGAGTTGATGAACATAAGAGACTTCTTTCAAAAACATCATCATACAAACAAACCTCATATTTTTGAACGGTATTACATTATTATTATTATTATTATTATACTAAAATCATTTCATTTAATTAATAGAATTATATAAAAATAATATTATATTTATTTAAATATTTATTTCTATAAATAATTATATTTATTGTGTCTGTCTAATATATATATATATAATATATATATATATATATATATATATATATATATATATATATATATATATATATATATATATATATATATATATATATATATATATATATGTGTGTGTGTGTGTATTAAAAATAAATAAATAAATAAAATTAAAAATAAAAAAAATATATATATATATATATATATATATATATATATATATATATATATATATATATATTTTTTTTTTTTTTAATTTTATTTATTTATTTTTTTTTAATACACACACACACATATATATATATATATATATATATATATATATATTTAAAATAAAATATTTATTTATTTATTTTTTAAATGCAACATTTCACACATTTTTTTAATACTGACTATTAAGAGAGATTTACCTGGTCTCAATATAAACACTCTGCGCAAGACAAGTGGACTGAAAAATAAAAGAGCACAAAATCAAACTTTAATATACTACCAAAGACTTTAGATATACAAAGACAGTGTACTCATATTACTATAGGTGCGTCACAATTTGCATACTTATGTACTATTCTATGATGTTTTGTACTATAAATAGTGCGAGTAGTGCGTTCACACTGAAAATTCCAAATTGAAAAAGTGCACTTAATTACCCAGATGATGCACTTAATTATCTGAAAAAATTAAGTGTGGAATGTTGGACACTTCATGAACTCAACTGTTGCAGCTTTAATAGCCTTATAAAATTCATACAATACACAGTACATAGTACATAGTGTATAAGTACATTGTTTATAGTGCGTCATTCAGGACGCAACTCATGAATGTAAGAATGTGCAACAATATGGTGGAATAAGTCCCGCCTTTTAAATAAAAGAGCCAATCGCTGATTGGTAAAGTCTTTGCATCACTTCAGCCGCCTTTAGAAGCTCTGATTGCTATAGAACATGTGCATTGGCTGATCCATCCTGAAAAAGGCAGATTTTTCTCATGATTTGAGCGTTTAGAAACACAATTTATGAGACAGCTGTTGTCAGATTTCATTCGTGATTTCAAATATGAAATTTTAATCATAAGCTTGGTGAACAGCATTGGAGAATTTGATGTTTCCCCATTCAAAGTGATAGGAGCTGTACACTGCAGGACTGAAATAGCTGCCCGAGAGGCGTTTCAAAGATGGCCCTAAAGGGAATGTGTGCATTTTCAGTGTTTTCTTACATCCTGTGAGAATATGCGTTCTCTGACTCTCTGATACTCCTCCTCTCTCTCCTCTATTGACTTGCTTCTCATCTGCTCTTTGAGAGAAGGAACTCTCAGCTATAAAAAAACAACAGCAGACGTGCAGACACAAGTCAACCAGCCGCAAAGATCAGAGCTATTAGAAGAGCCATTCTTAGCTCTTTTGTACCCAAGTGGTCAGTGAAGTGTGCATTTGTCCAAACCTGACTGTCTTCCTTCTCTTGACTGGTGTCTCTTTTCAGTATTAATCTTCTTTCCTCTGTCTTTTCCTCCTGAACATGTTCAGCAAATCGATGTTCTGGTCTGAAAAACATGATGTTATTACACACAAATCCATTCCTTCATAAATGCACATATATAAACACACACACACACATACATCCTGGAATTGCAGGTTTTGTTGATGATAACTGCTTTTCCACTGTGATCCACATTATGTTCCAGACCGAAATAAGCTGCGACCCTGTGGACCAGCATTCTGTGATACGAGGACATCTGAGGGAACTTTTTATAGGAACTACAGAGAGAAAAAAAGAGACACATTATATCATATTACAAATGTGTCTATCTCTAGACCATGAAAGACATGCATGGAACCGTACCTGTTGTCTGTCATAAAGTCAGTCATGTCTTGCTCGAGTTTAAAGAGCATCAGTCGGTCCCTGCAAGCCAAAAATAAACTGATTCAGCTTGAATGGAAGGAGGAGAATGAAGGGATATTTTCAAAAATTTACCCACCTGGGACTGCTCTTCAAAGTAGTGATTAAAAACTCCTCCAGATCAATGCCGGTGGAGTCGGTATACTCCAGACTGGGCTCTAAAAGATATACATATGCACAGAATTACATTTTAGATATGCAAGGGATTGGAAGAATGTCAAAAATTAGGACTTTTAATCGATTGAACATAAAATAGTCAGCATTTTCTGCAATTAACTGCACATCTTTAGTAAGAAACATACACTATACCATTCAAAGGATTGAGGTCAGTAAGTTTTTCTTTTAAAGAAATTAATACTTTTGTTTAACAAGGATGCAATTAAATTGATTGAAGTGTCAGTAAAGACATGAAATGTTACAAATTATTTCTATTTCAAATAAATGCTGGTATTTTGAACTTTCTATTCATCAAAGAATCCTTAAAAAAATGTATCATGGTTTCCACAAAAATATTAAGACATTGATACAACATTGATAATCAGAATGTTGATTGATTAATAATCAGAAATGTTTCTTGAGCAGCAAATCATCATATTAGAATGATTTCTGAAGGATCATGTGACACTGAAGACTGGAGTAATGATCACAGGAATAAATTACATTTTACAATATATTGAAAAAAACAGTTATTTTAAATTGCAATAATATTTCAGAATATTAACGTTTTTAAATAAAATAAATAATGGAGACTTGATGAGCATAAAAGACATCTTTCAAAAATCTTAACAAATTTTACAAACACAAACATTTGAATGGTATTGTATGCATCCTCAAATTATGAATCAACAAAAAGGAAGTATATATATTTTTTTTTAATCTGTTCAATCTGAAGCTTGCTTTTTTTTTTTTTAAATGGATGCTGCATTAAAGTGCAATATATATTTTTAACACTTTAAACATCCCATATTAATTGCAGAAATTAATGCATTATTTTTCACAGCCCTACACTGTAAAAAATAAATCTGTAAAATAACAGGAAAAAGTACTGGCAGCTTATTACCCGGACATTATCCAGTAATTTTACAGACATTTCTGTTAACAAACACAATGCAATGAAGTTCAAAATACAAGTAAAACATCAGTAAAAAATAAATCTGTAAAATTCCGTCAAATTAATACAGTACATTGTGTCCTACTTTTTAAGGATTTTTTTTTTAGAGTGTAGTTAAAATATGTTCGTATTTCATGTGCACAGATTTTGTGAACATGATACACAAATACATACATGCTAGGTAAATTACCTTTGGATAAACCTTTTTTAGATGTGATGCTCTTCTCCTCTTCCTCCTCATCGCACTCAGGACTGTCATCATGGTTATTAGATATAGCCGTCTTGCTCTCGTTTTCCTAAGTCCAGACAGAACAGAGTTCCTTCACAAACTATATCATTCATGTAATGGATGTAACTGCATATTCAGGACTGGGAGACCAAATGCAATATACCATTAAAAACCTCTTATTGTTGGAACACTAATGAGAGACACTAACAGTCTTGATTCACTTACATATGTCCTATCCATCAGACTATCAAAATTACCTTTAATGGTGGATGTAAGATTATAAATATGTTTTAGTTTATAGAGAGAAAAGAAAGATGAATGATTCTTACCTTGCTGTTCTCCTCAGCGGACAAAGACTCATCACATACAGCTGTGCTCCGAACTAATTTCCCTTTGGCCTGTAACACACACACATAGTATATCCCCCGTTCCCCACATCACAAAGAAAAAGAAATATTTTTACTACAGAGAGCTGTTCTCAGTGCACATTATTACTGCATTTGTTATTTAAACCATATTTTAGATTGGACACAAAAGGAAGGGGAGAGATTTTTCTCATATTGTCTTTTTATGGTTGTTGCCTTATAAACTTAAACAGAACTTAAAGGATTAGTCCACTTTCAAAAAAATTTTTTCTGATCATTTAATCAAAACAAAAGCAGCGCCAGTTCTGTTTTTTCCGTAAGTAGAATAGGGAAGGCATAGGACATACAGCATAAGCTTTTTGAAGAATACAGAAGTGCGGTTTTGGCAGAAGCATGTGCAAGACGATCATTTGTTTATAAAAAGCATATACAGTTGTATTTTTTTTTTGAAAATGACCGATTGTCTCACTAGATAAGACCCTTATTCCTCGTCTGGTATCGTTTAAAGCCCTTTGAAGCTGCACTGAAACTGTAATTTTGACCTTCAACCATTTGGAGTCCATTGAAGTCCATTATACGGGAATAATCCTGGAATGTTTTCATCAAAAACCTTCATTTCTTTTCAACTAAAGAAAGAAATACATGAACATCTTGGATGACATGAGGGTGAGTAAATTATCAGGAAATGTTTATTTGAAAGTGAACTAATCCTTTAACGTTCTGGAAAGGTTCTCTCAAAGTTATGAGCAAATGTTTCTCCAATAACATTAATAGAATGTTCATTCAAAGTTTTTAAAATGTTCACTGAACATTCCAAAGTAACATTCCCATAATGTTTGCAAAATGATAAAATGGAACATTCTAACAAACAAACAAAAAAAAAAACTGGATATTTTGAATGTTCAGAACATTAAAAAAAAGAAATGTTTCCATAGTGACATTTTATTTACATTTTTACACATTTTACAATATGACGTAATGCCAAATCTAAGATCTAAAATGCAAGTATATAAATAGCCAATTCCAAATTAGTTTAAAAATAATTTTTAATTTGCCCATTTAAAAAAAAAAAAAGAAAAGGTGGAGCTAAAATTTCTGACCTTTATATTGTTGAGCATAGATATCATTTTAAATATGTCACTATTTTCATTAAGCAAATGCAGCAGAAAGGCAGTGATGCTCCAGTGATTGTATTTCTTGATAACTGAATCAACAATACAGGGTGAAAAGTGTAATGACGCTATTTTTAAAGTATTTGGAGCTGCTCCCAGACTGACTGAGAACTGCTGATGTGATTTATTTTATGAAGTTGGGTAACTTTGTACTATCATGGGAGTGAATGCAATGTTTACTAATGGCATTCTGACTGAAGCACATAACCGTTGAGGTTAAACAGTCAGTAGCAAATGACATTTACCCACCGAGGAGAGAGAGAATGATTCAAAAAGCAATATTCTGCCGAGTATAGCCCCATCAATCTAACATAAACGTCTGGGAAGCTAGAAAGGTAAATAAACTCATAAATGAAACGAATGCTCGACAGGGAGGGTGTTTTAATGATTAGATTCATTTGTAATCCTACCTTTAGTTTCTTTTTAAGTTGTCCATCTGATGTTGGCTGCTCAAAGAAAACAAAACATGATTAAAGGAAAATGACAGGAGGAAATGAAACAAGGGAGAAGCTAAAGAGTAAAATGATCGAACGTAATGGATCTGGATTATCACCTGGCTGGATTTATGACAATCCTCGGCGTCTGTGGTACAACATGGAGGTGGAGTCCCCTCCATAGTGCATTCTGGGAGATTTTTAGATTCTCCTGTTTCTGACATCTTGAAATTTGCAGATCCAGAGGTCATGTCAGTTATAGGCCACCATATGCGCCATTACCGTCCAAGCCAATTAGTACAGAGACAAGATGTCTTCTTTTTTCTCTTTTTTTCTTGCTCTTCTCTTGCCAGAACAGATGGCTAGATTCTTATTCAGCAAAAGGAGAAAGAAAAAAAAAACATCTCAGAACAAAAATCCTTTTCAGATCTGTAAATATTTATTTATTCTGAGCACAATTCCAGGTATATTTTTCTACTCTTTCACTGAATCGCCTTGAAACTGTTTTTTGGTATTTCCGACAACTTAAAATGGTTTCGATCCTATTTGACCGGACGCAGATTTAGGGGAATACAGGTCTGATTTTGGGTCAGTTTCTACTGGCATCCCTCAGGGCTCAATATTAGGACCCTTACTTTTTAGTCTTTATTTATTATTTTTTCTTAAAAGCATTTAAAAACATTTATATATTTATATATATATTTATATATATATATATATATATATATATATATATATATATATAAATAAAATTTTAATCCTCCTGACTTCTTGGTTTGATTTATTTAGTATTTTGTTTATCATTTTATATGTATTTTTATTATTACTGTAAAGCTCTTTGAGAAGCTCCTTTAAAGGTGCTATAGAAAATAAAGTTATTATTATTATTATTATTATTACATACAAAATACTGAGCTAAAAGTCAGAGTAAATAGGTGATTAATTAAGCTTCCAACCAAGTATCAATAGTAATTAAATATTTTAATTTTCATTCAGTTCATGAACTGATTTGCCTGAGCTCAAATTAAAATGAAATTAAACTAATCACATAATTGTGCACAGTCAGGACAGCTAAACAAATAGGCTTATTGTTTAATAAAAAGAAGAAAATAATTTCTATGCGTTTTGTTGTTGATGTCAAATTTTGTGCTTCTGTTACACAATCAAACACCATAAAATTATCTGTCATTTGGAAGAAAGCTAGATAAATTAGACATGCCAACATGCAGATTATGTAACATCTTCAAAAGTTATGAAAAAGACAACACAGGGTAAAAGGAAATATTCATTCTCAACAAGGACTACAATATGTCATGTGGCAAATTAATGACTGAAACATCAAAATTCAAGAGATGGAAAGAAAAAAAGGTCTCAACCTTTAAAAAAACAAGCAAATTAAAAAGTCAGTTTTCCCAATTCTTTCTGTAATGTTTACAGTTTTGGGCATATTCAGTTCAATGTATTATTAATACATTTATGATTGATTTTAAAGACAATTTTGTTTACTTTTGCATGATATCTGATTCTGGTACTTATTTAAAGGTGCAGTATGTAAGAATTCTGTCCTCTAGAGGTCGCTAGAGGCCTATTCAAAACAAAGGCGTAGCTTGATGACACCAAGTTTGAGCGTGGAATCTTGGGACAGGTGGTCTCCACCTCAGTGGACAGTGCAAAAGAATAGGGATAGGACTTGGGAAGAAATCATGTTAATGGATGTGATTATTAACGTTACTGTAGTTTGAAGCAGAGCAGAAGCCAGTGTTGTGGAGCTGAACGAGGCCGCTGGAGCGATTGCTCAACACGCGCCTCACAAGCAGTGGGACTTTTATTATGACACAGTCACCAGCGCCGCTTCCGCTGTTCCGGTCATGAGTATGAGGTAACGCAGCTCTGTTTATACAACAGTTCTGTCTGGTTCTCGAATCTGATTGGCTGATAGCCATGCGATATTTCAGTGATAACAGCACTCCTACTGCCTTTTCACCGTTTGTATCACTCCGCTTGAAGTGACCGTCATGGCAGCCGATCAAATCAACCATAATTTTTACAAATACTACTTCTTGTACCACATACTGTAGTTTTAATAGTTTTTTAGGTGAGAATGTAGTTGTTTAGACCTGAAATATTTCACTCATATTTAATAACAGCGCCTTTTTTACAATTTGTTTTGACGTTTTCGGAGATGCGAGCTCGAGTGCGTCAGCGGCAGTTCAGTGATTCTGTAACCGTCGAGATCAGCTTCATCTCGGCCAGTGCCTCAGGGATTTGCCGCTGGCTCTTATAGTGGTTAATCACGAGACATAATTCAATTTGAGTACATAGAACGGGCAATCTTTGGTCTTATTAATCTACTATTTGTTACAGAGCAAGTCGAATTGTGCTATAACAAATTTGATAATAATAAACGTTACGTTACATCCTTAGGCTATATAGCACATTGACTACAACTAGACGGGACATATCAGACTCTTCTCCGCTTCAAATACGTAAAACATTAAACTTTATAAACGTTTTTTTTGAGTAAAGAAAACGCTTTACAATTTTTTTTTTCCAAACATCAGATCTTTATTTACCTTTGCATTGCACAGAGATGTCCAAACTGCGTGCGCACTTCATTCATGAGGTGAGGCGGATTAATGAGGCTTGATTGACAGTTTGAGGATCCAATGGAGTTAGGTGGTTTTGTCACAAGCTCTTTAAAATCATTTTCATTCGTTAAATATTTGTAAAACCCACATACAAGCGTAAATGGTGACCTATTTTTTTTTTAAATAACTAGTGCTTTATGTTTTTACTGAACTGTACAATTGTGCTTATATGTTGTTAAATAAATATTATTTTATATAAATATGTCCATTAAGTAATATGGATTGAGTGAAAGTTACATTAATACGCCATTAGATGGCGGCAACACTTTACAGGTGAATTAGTCAGTGAGTCACAAGAGACTTTTAAATTGAAAGGAACTTTTGCAAAAGGAAGTTGTTTTAGCGCTGTGGTGTTATGGGTGTTATGGATGGAAAATTCCCAAAGCTAAAAAAAAAGACAAATACTAAGATCGCTTACCTCAGCGGACATTCAAACGGACTTGTATAAAGGATGTAATATTATGGACATCGACTTGATGAATGAATGAAAGTAATGCAATATACCAGACACAGGTAATGGCCTACTCTCTCTCTCTCTCTCTGATACTGTAGAAAATTCAATGTGTTTCAATGAAGCGACTCAACGTTCCTTCGTTACTAGTTCTAAAGTGACGTTTTAGAGTTAGTAACGGAGGCTTGGTCCAACTGTCAAATTGAGATTTGAATCCGTGGCGGAAGGAAGTAGTGCTGCACAAAAGAGGGTTTTAAAGACACTCCGTTGTTGTTCTTATTTATTTACACACTCGTGCCGTCGAACTGTTGTATAAACGCAATATCACACGAGTAGCCGTGCGATATGGCTGTATATCAGCACGCTGTGATTACCTACGGACGAATCACAGCGTGCTGATATACAGCCATATCGCACGGCTACTCGTGTGATATTGCTCATTTATCATATTAGATACATTTGAGTGTGTTGAAAATGATGTTATAACGTAACTCTGTGCGTTCGCTCGGCGGCTGCTGTGAGAAACTGTTGCACACTGCAGTAAGATAGATCGATTTCTGAATATCATATTAAATGCTGGATGCTTGTGTTGATAAATGGCATGTAATTAATTTTAAAACGTACTGTATGATGGAAAAAAATGCTGTATTACTGTTACTAAAAATAAAGCTGGGCAATTCCACGCAAAGGTCATCTTTACCATGAAAAAAAAAAGTTTTAACCAAAAGAACAAAACCCTTTTTAAATTGTCCATTTAGGTCTGTAATATACTGTATCAATGTGCTCTAACAGAAATTTTAAGAAAATTGCCTTGCTTATCCACAATATATGTGGTAAGCAACAATGCTTAAATTAAATTTTCAACCAACCATATTTCATGCTTTCAAAAAAGGATCAAAGACCCCATTTTTTTAAACTTTATTTTAGCAGTAAGCATTGTGTAGAAAGATGGATACATGCCTGAGAAATAAATACACTCATTTAGTCATAACAGCACTGCCTGATGAATTTAAAAGAGCTAGAATAAAGAGGTCAGGACGCTTCAGTGCTCTGTCACGTCCGTAACTTTTTAAAGATTAAGTTTATGTCATATAACAATTATAAATGCAAATAACTTTAAACTTTATATGCAAAGCTAAATTATGTTTATGCTTATTAGGATCAACAATTCATTTCACTACGTTGCTCTGAACAACCATAATAAGCGTTACGGACGTGACCGTTACGGACGCTTCATATTAAATCCTATGAGTTTGCTTCTTTATATTGCTATCATCTGTTTCAGGCTTACCATATCAGAACATATCCAATAATCGCAATACTCTTTGTGCTTTGTTAGTTTTAATATGAAAAAGGTTTAACTTTCAAATTCAGTCGATTTTATAACAATTTAAACAATAGATGTCGCTCTTTAATAGCCTACGGCGCGTGACAGATTAGCTACTGCAGCGCCTGTAAGCGGCGGATCAGGTGCACATGAACCGATCTTCTCTTCCTCTTGCCAGAGAACGAAATATGAACATCAAAAGGTAGGCCTATATGAAACAGTACAACTTATAGAAGAGCATTGTGTCTCATAGGACACTTCCCTCGGGAATTGGGATGTTGCGTTACCGGTTGGTTAAAAATGAATAGCCTAGCCTATATTGATCACAATCCGCGTGATCAAGCTGACAAAATGAAAATAATAAGATTGCAATAATTTTGACTTGAAATAAAGTTTGATCATTTTGACTCAAGACTCCGCTTTAAACTCTGAAAACTAGACGAAAAAAACCGTGTGGTCATTCATACACAAAACATAAAACTGACATGATTGCGATTGGCAATCGGTTCACCTGACTGTGGGGAAAACCTGTGATTTTAAACTGCTTTATGATAAACATAAATATTTGTCAATGTATTTTAGCAAGCAGTCCTGTAAGAAGGAAAATCATGGTCTCTAAATTGATTCTTGAACAACGCACATGCTTGTCAACATGAGAAATAGGTCTAATCCATAACCTTTTGCACTACAGAGTATAACGTTACATTAGTATAAAGTTTAGTAAAAAGTTGATAAATTGTGGAGTCTTACCATACTGGATTTCAGTATTTGGTGGTTTAAATGCTTGCTTGAGGTCTCTGTGAAAGTTTTAAAGCAGTTTTAAACCAGTCTTTTGTGCCGCTTTCAGACCGGTCACGTCCGTAACGGAAAACTGTCACATCCGTAACGTTGTTTTTTCCTCATTAATGCGAACATGAAAAATGAAATAAAATTATTATTTTATGCTCTGTGAAGAGCCAACCCTTCTTCATTCAGTGGGCAGTATTACTTTTGGTTTGCGCAATGTAATTCACAGAATTCTTAAAAAATATGTTGTCACCCAAAACTTAGTGACTTTTTTTGTCACGTCCGTAACGCTGTATATTTCCCTCATCTAAAATATAAAACAGTTGAATAGACTGACATTTTTGTAATGTCTGGACTCCTTTAGTAAGGGATTATGAATATATAAATAGACGGTTCAATATGTTACTATTAAATGCATTCTTTGAGCGTTTATATTTCAAGTTTTAACTCCAAATGTCACGTCCATAACGCTGGAATTGCCCAGCTGCATCTGATTATGCTGTTAGCTACTTCACAAAATAGTGTTTTTCTCTGAGGCATGGTAAAGCATGGTACTCGCAAAAAAAAAAAAATTAAGAAAATTAATTTAAACAATAACACTAAACGTAGTGAGCTATATAACAATTAGTTTTCTGTCTATAAATATATCAAAACAGTTGTTCCTTTGCCTATTAAAACATGTAAATATTAAAGAGTCTTTGGTGTTTCCATGGTTTCTACAAAATAAAAGCGGAAACCGAGGGTAACGCGGGTATGACGCAATTGAAAGGCGACTCCTCACACGTCCCGGAGCATTGGTTATAATTGCAATTTTCTCACGATTTACAAATAGTTGCAAACATTTTGGATATTGTAAGTACTCAAGTGAACAAAATATATAACACTGGCCTAGTGGTTTTTGAATATTTTACTGCAAAATTCTTCTTTAATGTAAAACCTTGAAGCAAAGCCAGTCGAGAAGCTCTCCAGCAATATGTACGGTATGCTGATTTGGATAAAAATACCTATGCATGCAAGATGTCTGCAGTGACTGCAAACATGGATTTGTATGCGTGTATTATGTGCAGCTCCTTTCATAGCATTGGCAGGTGCTGTAAATTATATTCCCTGAATGGAAAGCACACACACACTGCATCCTTCATTCTTATGTCATCACTCTCATCATGTTTTAACTCGTCTTCATGTCTGACCACTGAGTCACTGAGTTACTTTCACCAGCGTTAAGCCATACGCCTCCACACACACGCAGACGCCACGGTAGCTCTTGGCTCTTTCATCAGGTGTTCTCTGGATTAGCTAACAGGTGGCTTCAAACTTGGATGCAGAATAATTATATGATAGAGATGCCATCTAACATCTGATGGGCGGTAGCAGCACATTGCTCTGGGTTTTTGGCCACTGACCAGCCCTTACATAAGTCCACCATGATAACCATTGTTTCTGCAGAAATATCAAAGATATAGTTACTAAAGTAAATATGGTATATTGGGTTAAAAACAACCCAAGCTGGGTAGAAAATGCACAAACCCAGCAATTGGGTTGTTTTAACCCAATAAATTGGTTAAATGTTTGCCCAACTTGCTGGGTAGTTTTATTTAATTCAACTATTATTTAAAAATGACTGTATTGCTTGCTTAAAATTAACCAAAAATAGGTTGGAAATGAACATTTATTAATTTAAGTTTAAGTTTAATGAATAATAATTAAACAATAAACTATTATTATTTAAATTGCTTATTAATAAATGTTCACTTTTTGATAATTATTGTTGCCTCTAATAATTATGTGTCTGATTTTTAATTTCCAACCTATTTTGGGTTCATTTTAAGCAAGACATATAGTAAATTTTAACAATAGTTGGGTTAAATAACACTGCCACGTTGGGCAAACATTTAACCCAAGCGCTGGGTTTGTCCATTTTCAACCCAACTTGGGTTGTTTTTAACATTTTTTAGTATATAATTTATTTTATTATGATGTTATCCTACTGTGGTGTATATTATTTTACGGTATATAATAAAATTATCCATGAATATCATCCAAATAAATTATTAATAATAATAAAAGGATTGTTCGAAAACGGTTTTCTTTCTGTGTGCAGAGCAGGAAATACAAAACCCGGCCTGGAGCTACAACACTTACGGAACGCTATAAGCAGAAAAGGAAAAAGCGCTCCGCTCCACTCCACTCATACGCAGTTCCAGTCCGTCTTTTAGTCTGTTATTTGCTTGGCAACAGTCAAAGCGTGATGCTTTGGCTTCTTGTGGAAATGTTTTTGTTTTGTTTTTTTTGGGTGGAGAAAACTCATTTATGTCAGAAATGTACGTTACTCAATATTAATTACTAATTATATCGACCAATTATAGTTGTGAGCAACACACATCGAACAGTACTGCAATACTGCTTAAAGGATTAGTTCACTTTCAAATTAAAATTTCCTGATAATTTACTCACCCCCATGTCATCCAAGATGTTCATGTCTTTCTTTCTTCAGTCAAAAAGAAATAAAGGTTTTTGATGAAAACATTCCAGGATTTTTCTCCTTATAGTGGACTTCAATGGAACCCAAATGTTTGATGGTCAAAATTACAGTTTCAGTGCAGCTTCAAAGGGCATTAAACAACACCAGACAAGCACTAAATGTCTTATCTAGCAAAACGATTGGTCATTTTCTTAAAAAAAAAAAAAAAAAAAAAAGTAAAAATGTAAATGCTTAATGTATAAACACAAACAATCAAGTGCTTCTGCCAGATCGCCTTCCATATTCTTTAAAAAAGATTACGCTGAATGTCCTACGCCTTCCCTATTCAACTTACGGAACTAACGTGGCGGCAGTTTATGGAAAAAAAAACGGAACTGGCCGTAAGTTCCGTAATTTGAATATTTTTTTTTTGAAAATGACTGATCATTTCACTAGATAAGACCCTTATTCCTCGTCTGGTATCATTTAAAGCTGCAATGAAACTGTAATTTTGATCTTCAACCGTTTCGGTTCCATTGAAGTCCACTTTAAGGAGAAAAATCCTGGAATGTTTTCGTCAAAAATTTTAATTTCTTTTCGACTGAAGAAAGAAAGACATGAACATCTTGGATGACATGAGGGTGAGTAAATTATCAGGAAATTTTAATTTGAAAGTGAACTAATCCTTTAAAGGGATAATTCACAACTTGTATGATTTTGGAACAACTTGAAGGTGAGTAAATTATGACAGAATTGTCCTTTTTCGGGTAAAAAAAAATAATAAACTTTGATTTTTCATGACAGTAGTCGCTAATATTAAGCCAACTCAGTAACAATAAATGAAATTAATACAGCATTTTGGCTGACGTTATGGTTAGCTGGTAGCACGTAAAAGCATATGGGAAAGTTGTGCGCGCATACAAACAGGCACGCGCTCTGCAGAATATTGTTTAGCGATCCAATCTGTCTGTCTGTCTGTCTGCCAGCATGAAGGTGCAGCAGCAGAGATGGGGTTCGGTTTCGACCACTACGTCGCACGACGCATTCCGGGTACAGTCTGACTGGCATGGGTTATATTTGGAGCGGCTGTTTGGGATCTCAGACTGTCACTGACGCACACGGAGACGACGTAGGGAGCAGCTGTGCTTTCTAAAAACGAACCCAGACCTCGCTCCACTGTTACTCTTTTGTTAAACGACCCTAACACAGAACAATTCGCCATAAAATAAGCTGTTTTTGTCAAGAAACTTGTTTGAACTCAATAAAACTACTTTCAGTATCAGTATGAATTTGACACGAGAGCCCTTACAGTGTGATATGATTGTGGTTATGATTACTAAAGTAGGGTTATTACATATAACTCTTTAACAACACGCCACAGTATGAAAGCGCGCGCCTCTTACGGTAACTAAATGCTTCTAATTAAGAGCAAAAACCAACTTTGCTTACCTGTATGTAACGCGACAGGAACAAACAACAGAAATCGTCAGAAATTATCGCGTGTGCCGCCGTTGAGCTTGTCAAACATCTTCTGTTTCTGACAGCAGAGCGCGTGCAGACTCACGCTTTCAACAGACCCAATTAAATACGCGCGCGCACTCGTGCGCTCAGCCTCTTCCTGGCACTCACGCTGCGCGCTCACAGGCAGCAAGCCAGTAAACAAGAATGCAAGCATTAACACCAACATTAGTTAAGTAGCCTATATGTTAAGCCACACTTAAAAATAACACGTTGTTATACATATTATACATATTACGTGGTTCAATATTAATATTATAAAGTGACGAGAATATTTTTGATGCGCCAAAAAAGAAACTAAATAACGATACAACGACACAAAAGATTCATAACGCTCTGAAGCTTCCTGAAGCAGTGTTTAGAAATCGGCCATCGCTAAATAAGTCGTTATTTTATTTTTTTGGCGCACCAAAAATATTCTCGTCACTTTATAATATTAATATTGAACCACTGTACTCACATGAACTGATTTAAATATGTTTTTAGTACATTAATGGATCTTGAGAGAGGAAATGTCATTGCTCTCTATGAAGTCCTCATGGAGCCATTGGATTTCAACTAAAATATCTTAATTTGTGTTCTGAAGATTAATGAAGGTCTTACTGGTGTGGAACGACATGAGTGTGAGTAATAAATGACATTATTTTCATTTTTGGGTGATTAACTCTTTAAGGATATTATGTAGAAAATATATCTATGTTTTAACATGCCTATCTAAGATACTAAGCTTTTAATTGTCTCATCTACAGATAATGTGAATTTGTGCAAAAGCACACAAAGAGAACCCACCAAATACTGCAACCAGCACCTGTTAGATGAAAAGATTATGCGACACTCAGAATGACACACACACACACACACACACACACACACACACACACATATGAGTGCATATACCGCAACTAGACTTCACAGCTGCAGAATGACTCTCTTTCTGCCATATGGCTTTAACGTTTCAGAGAATCGGAGCTATGTTCTTCTGTAAAGAAGGATTTTAGAAAGAGTGTGAAACTGATAACAGCTGACGCTGTCTCCTTAATTAAATGAATACACATTTATGTGTGCAGCTCTGGCCAAAACAGAAGAACATTATGTTTCTTGAGGTGTGTTATGAGTGTTGTACCTGTAATCTCAGCCCAGAGGCTCAGTCTATTGCTCTCTAAACACACACACACACACACACACACACACACACACACACACACACACACACACACACACACACACACACACACAGGGTAATTAGTCTTTATATGCGTATGAGGAAGCTTAAGCAATGCAGTATAGGATATTATTTCTTGTTTCCCCTCAGTGACAGTTGGATGTGTTTATTTTGTGTGGGATGGAGGGCAGAGCAGCTGCTTTTGTGTAGAAGTTGACAGGACTGAGTGAGAGACGGTGGGCAGGAGTGAAGAGCTTGAAAGACTCTACAGAAACATTATATTTTTGTATTTGTCTTGTATAAGAGCTGATTTTGTATCAGCTATTATCAGCATCCAGTATTCAGTCAGTTCATTAATCATTATTGATGTCATATCTGTATGTTTGTACCTTACATTTGAATTTTAAAGTCCCCCTGTGGTGAAAATCTTGTTTTTAATGTTGTATATATGTCTATGTGGTGTTTTTAATATACTTTAAGACAAACCATTAATCAACACCATTGCTGAGGATTTTCTCTTTTAAACTGCAGTGAGCTAAAGAAAGTTTCAAAAACAAGATTTGAAATCGCTGGTGTTTATTATGTCACAAACTCCCTTGTAACCAATGTAAACGTGTCTGCAGGCTTTAGCATATTATTAACTATGACCGCTCTAAAGCAAGGGAGTCGTGTAACATTAGCAGCACATTATTAGCTGTTTGATAACGTAAAGCAAAAGGCTAATCATATTAATTACCGTGTTGTGTCCGACGTTGTAAAGAGCGATAGCATTGTGCAGCGTTTACCTCAGTAAGTTGACCGAGTGGATCTCTGAGCTTGTGCATGTGAGTGGAGGCGGGGCTAATTAGCATATTCATTGATCCGTGCATACTAAATGAAGCAAGGGTGTAGAGTTACATTCAAGCTATTTTAAGGCATGAAGAATTTTTATTTCTCACTGGAAAATGTAATTTGGGTGATCAAAGATAAGTTTTAAGGGATACAATTATTGACTACAGGGGGAATTCAAGTAAGGAATAATCCACGGCTAGCTGTGCATGAAATGATTTTAATGCACAACATGGAGGCAAAAACCACCCGATGCGAATCGTTTATTGCACATATAGCCATGGATTTTTACACACACACACACACACACACAAATATTATATGAAAAATGTTGAAATAATAATTACCAGACCCCCTGTTGAAGACCTTCAAATAAGAAACAGGAATGCAAAAACAATGTGATAATATATGTAATTATATTCATCAATCTGTCTGAATAATTCTGCAAACCTTTAAAAAAAACAAAAACATTTTTTTTTTTTGTTTTGTAAATAAAACAAAGATTATTGATGTATGTTTTAAAAGAAAATACTATTCCAGTATTTCTACTTTAATTTAATGTGTAACTTGCCATTTATTTGTAGTTATTTGAGAAATTTACTAACAATTTCTGAGTGAAACGAAAACAAGTTTCAAAGCAAATCCTACACTATTTTGTTAGTTCAGTGCATAAACAATGCAAGGTCAGCAACTGAGAAAATATTAATAACTTAGAAATTCACATGAAGAATCAATATAGACTACAGTAGTGGCCAATATTAACTGATTATGTTATAGTCAATATTCCTGAGCTTTTCTACACATTTTGTTGTATAGTAAAATAAAAACTGTAGCTGGAGTTTTCCTTTTTTGCCAAATAATTTTTTCAAGATAAAAATCTTAAAGGGTTAGTTCACCCAAAAATGAAAATAATGTAATTTATTACTCACGCTCATGCCGTTCCACACTATTGTTAATCTTCGGAATGCATATTAAGATATTTTTGATGAAATCTGATGGCTCAGTGAAGCCTGCATAGCCAGCAATGACATTTCCTCTCTCAAGATCCATTAATGTACTAAAACATATTTAAATCAGTTCATGTGAGTACAGTGGTTCAATATTAATATTATAAAGTGACGAGAATATTTTTGATGCGCCAAAAAAGCAAAATAACGACTTATTTAGTGATGGCCGATTTCAAAACACTTCTTCAGGAAGCTTCAGAGCACAATGAATCTTTTGTGTCGAATCAGCGGTTCAGAGTGACAAAGTCACGTGATTTTTTTAGCAGTTTGGCGGTTTGACACACGATCCGAATCATGATTCGACACAAAAGATTCATAACGCTCCGAAACAGTGTTTTGAAATCGGCCATCACTAAATAAGTCGTTATTTTGTTTTTTTGGAGCACCAAAAATATTCTCGTCACTTTATAATATTAATATTGAACCACTGTACTCACATGAACTGATTTAAATATGTTTTTAGTACATTAATGGATCTTGAGAGAGGAAATGTCATTGCTCCCCATGTAGGCCTCACTGAGCCATCGGATTTCAACAAAAATATCTTAAATTCATTTTTGGGTGAAATAACCCTTTAGCCAAGTTTAGTGTTTTGTTCCTCCCTCATATTTAAAGGGGACATATCATGAAAATCTGACGTTTTCTATGTTTAAGTGCTATAATCGGGTTCCCGGTGCATCTACCAACACCGAAAACGTGAAAAAGGACATCCCAGTAACTTTGCTTTGTCAAGCCTTTCTCTGCAAGCATGTGAAAAAAACGAGCCGCTCAGATTTCGCTCCCCTTGTGACGTAGGAAGATCTTATTATAATATCACCGCCCCTTAATCTGCACGTTTCCACCCACGGTGCCGACATTTTGTTTTCGCAAGCGAGGCAAAACTGCAGATCAAGAACATGTAAGTATTTTTAAGTAATGCAATGTTTCTTTGGTTTAGGTAGCTCCACTTTCCAAGTGGCCTCCATATGCTCTATTACTTTATGCTAGAACAAACAGAAGTTGAGTTAGACTGAAATGTATCAGTGTTACTTATGACTCACCCACAAAACAGCTTAGACTACTGTACTAATGTGATGTCAGTCATTTTACACCGGACTGCTTCACAAACGAGGGTCAATTCAACGCTGGATTTGCACAAAAGATGAACATGACAGCACATGCTAGTGGATGAGTTGAATCAACTCCACAGCAACTACATAAATTTATCCACTAACCATTCAGAAACGTCCAGTTTCATTCTAAAAGTTGTAACTTCTTCCTGAGTCTCTCCATCAGTGTCGAATCCGGTTTGAACAATGTAAGGCTGAACACCGTCGTCATTTTGGCTATGTGAGATTCTCCAGCTTTGTTGTTGTTAAGCAACCAAAGCTCCGCCCTCTTCTGGAAAGGGAGCAGCAGCTCATTTGCATTTAAAGGGACACACACAAAAACGGCGTGTTTTTGCTCACACCCAACTAGGGGCAAATTTGACAAGCTATAATAAATGATCTGTGGGGGATTTTGAGCTGAAACTTCACAGACACATTCTGGGGAAATCATAAACTACATCTTGTGAAAAGGGGCATAATATAAAATGTAAAATTTGTTCCTCATATTTTGATGGTTTAATCGAACTTGTAGGGTCATTAATAAAAAAACATCACTTTTAGCCACTGCTGTATATACACCTAAAATGTACAGGAGAGGTTCAGGTTTTGTTTTATAAAGTTTATTGAGTTTCTTGTGCACAGTTGAGTCTGTTCCTTATATGAATATTCTGCTTTCTAGTATGAGCTATTATATTACATAAACAAAGATGTTTAAATAACTCAGCCATACTCACTGCACAAGAATCTTTGACTCGGGCTCTTGAGGATGAGATGTCCTGACGTGCACCTGCTGGGAAGGGCCGCCATACACTTGTTCATAATGTCCCGGTATGTCCGAGGTCAATCAATGCCGAGGCACATCAAAGCATTCCTCCTTACTTAACTCGAAAGACATACAGACATACATGCAAATAGACCCACCTCATCACTCTCAGCTTTCTCCAAAGACACTTTCTCTTGCGTCATCAGCAATGGATTCATCTCTACAGGTCACAGGTCAGAAGATTTGGCAGCACGTCAACAATGCAGCTACTGACGACTCTTCTAAATACACTGATATTTATATACTTATATACACACACCTGTCTCGCTCAATAAATCTCTCATCATCGTCATATAACATTTCTCTTACGGTAAACACTCACAGGGAGAATTTCACACCTGCTTTTTGTCAGTGTTTGATTGGTTGAGGTCAAAAGAGTTTGGGAAACAAAGCGTTAACAGGAAATGAGCTTTCAGCAGGTTGATCATGAATACAATGAATAGCCATGATCCATCTTAAGTTATTTTTGTCCCTTCAAATATATGTAAACTCAACAGCAGAAATGTTAACAATCTGACTAACAAAATGCTTGCTGAATGAGATGTGGCTATAGTTCTCATGTGTGGGATGAGAAAAACCTTAATAGTAAAATATACATTATTTTTTTTGCTGATTAATCACATCCTTAATTGAATTAAATCTATCTCACCCGAGTTTACAGTCCAAATTTAATTTAATATTGGGTTTAATTTGATTTAGTAGTGGCCAAAAGTGATGTCCGGAGGGGATATTTGTTTTTAATGACCAAACAAGTTTGATTAAACCATCAAAATATGAGGAAAATATTTTTGAAATCTTTTTAAAATAAAGGAAGAACAAAACACTAAACTTGTGTATGGTATTTATCTGTCTAAATTATTTGGCAAAATAAATAAATAAACTACAGCTACAGGTTGCCAAAAAAAAAAAAAAAAATCACAGCAAAAAAAACTCACAGGAAAAAGGATAAATATTGACTACAACATAATCAGTTATTAATATTTAACTGGTTCTCTCATTTTTGTATGACAGCCTGGAAAAAATTATGTTGCACAATTTGGGATGTCTCATTGTGTTATCACAAATAAAACTATTGATTCCAAGCACAACTAGCATTATGACTACAAAATCGTTAATGAATTTTAATATTTGAATAAAGTTCAGTCAGTTTTCCTAGACCGAACATCACTTTTATCCACTATATTAATTTATATCGCCAAGTTAGAAGGTTGACTGTATAATTTACAGCATTAGCTGAGAGAAAGTTTCTTTCATATGTAATTAAAATGGACATAATAACTGAAACATTCCCAAATAACATAAGATCATATCAAATCAAAATAAGAGCTTTTGATTTGGGATTGAAACAAATAAGGAAATCTCTATCAATCCCCATCACTATTATCAAACTAGACTGTAATGCAGGAGTATTTCCGGATGTGAAGGGCATCTGAATGCTTGTCAGTAAGAGGCAACAGCTGAGGAATGATGACAGTGTTTTTAATTACATTATCTAATACGTGCATGAGGATTTTAGACCATTTTAAACGTCATTTACCGCTCATAAAGCTTTGACTGTAGTTACAGTGATGCATACACCCAACAACATGCTTTTGCAGTTATAATGAAGATATTCATTGTCCTAAAATGAAGTGTTGAAGACACAAGACTGTAAAAACAACTAGATGAGTACAGTCTGATGACAAACTCTGAAGTTGGCTTGAGAAAGCTAGACCAGAAAGTTTGAAAAAAGTTTTAAAAGCTTGAAGGTTTTACATCTGAAGTAGTTTGAAGTTTAAAGTTAGCATATTGCTAGCATGTCTTTCCATGTAGCTAACATGAATTAACATGTTGTTAGCATGACTTAACATTGCTAGCATGTTTTAACACATTGCTAACATGATTTAACATTTTGCTATCATGTTAACATAAATTAACATGTTGCTACAATGTTATACCATGTAACTAACATGAATTAACATGTTGCTAAGATGTTTTAACATGTTAGCATTAATTAACGTTGTTAACATGAGTTAACATTTGGCTCACATGAATTAACATTGCTAACATGTTTTAACATTACTAACATAATTTAAACATGTTGCTACCATGTTGTTAGCATGAATTAACATGTTTACTTTTGCTGCCATGAATTAACATTACTAACATGTTTTAACACATTGCTATATTTTAGCTATATTGTTGCTATCATGTTAACATGAATTAATCAGTCAATATCATGATTTAACTTGTTAGCATGAATTAACATGTTTCTAACATTTTACCATGTTGCTACCATGATTTAACATTTTAGCATGTTGTTAGCATGAATTAACATCTTGCTAACATGTTTTAGCATGTTATTATCATGAATTAACATGTTGCTACCATGATTTAACGTTTTAACATTTTGCTAGCATAAATTATGATTTTGCTAACATGTTTTAACATGAATTAACATGTTGTTACCATGATTTAACATTTTAGCATTTTGTTAGCATGAATTAGCAAGTTTGCTAACATGTTTTAGCATTTTATTAGCATTAATTAGCATGTTGCTACCATAATTTAACATTTTAACATGTTGCTAGCATGAATTAACATTTTGCTAACATGCTTTAACATGTCATTAGCATAAATTAACATGTTGGTACCATGATTTAACGTTTTCAATATTTTGCTAACATGATTGAACATTTTGCTAACATGTTTTAACATGTTATTAGCATGGATTAACATGTTGCTACCATAAATTAATGTTTTAACCCGTTAACATGAATTAACATGTTAACATGTTTTAGCATGTTATTAACGTAAATTAACATGTTGCTACCATGATTTAACTTTTTAACATTGCTAGCATTAATTAACATTTTGTTAACATGTTTTAACATTTTATTAGCATTAACATGATAACATGTTTTAGCATGTTATTAACATGGATTAACATGTTGCTACCATAATTTAATGTTTTAACATTTTGCTAACATGAATTAACATGTTTTGGTAACATGATTTAACATGTTATTAGCATAAATTAACATGTTGGTACCATGATTTAATGTTTTAACATTTTGCTAACATGAGTGAGCATTTTGCTAACGTGTTTTAACATGTTATTAACATGTTTCTACCACCATTTAACGTTTTAGCACGTTGTTAACATGAATTAACATGTTGCTACAATGATTTAACGTTTTAACGTTGCTAACATGAATTAGCATTTTGCTAACATGTTTTAACATGTTATTAGCATGGATTTACATGTTGCTACCATAATTTAACATTTTACCATGTTTGCTAGCATGAATTAACATGTTGCTACCATAATTTAACATTTTAGCATTTTGCTTGCATGTTTTAACACGTTGCTAACATGTCCTAAACTAGCTGCTAAGCTTTGCTAGTGATAGATACATAGTGGATTAGGCTTAAATACGCCATTAGAGTTAGTGTATAAATGTTCTGACGCCCT
Source organism: Chanodichthys erythropterus (assembly GCF_024489055.1). Lineage (NCBI taxonomy): Eukaryota > Metazoa > Chordata > Actinopteri > Cypriniformes > Xenocyprididae > Chanodichthys > Chanodichthys erythropterus. The sequence continues at coordinate 19,466,389 of NC_090235.1, forward strand.
CAATGAAAGCGTATGAGACTTTTTGTAGTTCTGATCGTCCGTTTAACCCCGTTGACCTCAGTTTGGTGTTTGTAGCTCTAAAGTTTCAAGAGGAGATACTGTTTACGTTCTGGCTCAGAAGAAGAATAATAATCTTAAATAGTAGATCAGTAATTTGGCTTTCTCAAGTCAACTCAACAATGCACAGCTCAAGTGTGTGCACAGAGTTTGTGCTAAGGGCGAAAGAAAACATCCTTACATAATCAAAACACTCTGATACCTCGATAAACATTCATCTATCCACAAAATAAAAAAAAAAAAAAAAAAATCCTCTTCCCTCTGTATCCATGGAGACAGTCGGTTCAGGCTCTTTCAAGACAAAAATAGCATGGGAATAATTATCGAACAAACACACTTGAATTCATGTGTGGTGACACTCAGACTTGCAGCCTGTTAATCTGAACTCAATCTGCTCAGCTGTTGGATTTGGCACCGGATGATCACAAAACAATGCGGAGGAGAATAATCGACAGTGACCAAAAATGCTGAAAGTACGCCCACCAGTTTAGAGAAGAAATAAAAACACAGCCTTTAATATCAGACCTGTTTTAATAACATGAAAACAATAGAAACACAAAAATGAATTATTTTTAGTGACAAATCCATTCTCTAGTCTGTATAACTGTTCCTTTCCCCAAGCGATGATTGTAGACTGAACAGAAGGAGGTACAACGAGGGTTACAGTAAGACCGCGGTCTTTCTCCCAGCAATTAAATGATCATCATCATCAAGGTAAGAAATCAACAGCCTTTGCATTAGATTATATGTCAGTATTCATTACAAAAATAAGATATAAGCAGTGGCAGGCAGCCAGCAGCTTCACTTTGGGCTAGAGGGTGAGACAGACAGAGAGAGACAGAGATCAGATCTTCCCTCGACCAGCACACCTGCTTTATGAACCCTGGCCTTAAAAGTCCACCCACAAAGAAGGGGCGGGGCCTGTGTTCTAAACCCCGCCCAGATCAAACCAGACTTTAAGTACGGAGCGAGTGTGAGTGCAGGGAGTGTTAATAGTTAAGTGCAGTAAGAGTGCTAGTTTACAGGAATGAGTGTGGCTGTAGTAGCGGGAGCTGTTGCCGGGTGTGACGGCGCTTTACTGTTGGGGGTAATAGGGCTGTTGCTGTGGGGGTTGTTGGGGGTAGGGGTAGGCCTGCTGTGTAGGAGGGGCTCCGGGGTATCCAGCCTGCCCCTGGGCTTGATAGGGCATGTAGGGCATATTAAACTGCCCATATGCATAGGGGTTATAGGCCACAGGCATCTGGTAGTACCTAAAAGAGGCAAAATAACAACATTAACACTGCAAGAAAGCTCATATTACAGAAGCTTGAAACATAATTTCGTTGACGTCATTTTTTCACGGACGAAAACGAGACGATGACTAAATAAAAATGCTTTTTGAATGACTAAATCTATTCTCATTTTCGTCAACGAATAAAAAGGAAACGAAAATGATAGAGAGGGACAATTTGGGAAGATATCTAGTCAAGACTGCCGTCCTGTGTGGAAGATGCACACATTTAAAGTGTAACGTGCTGATCTAACCGTGGGAAAACACAATGTTTATATGGTAATATGTTTTAGACAGTTGTAAGAATGCATATTTTATCTTCCTCGTCTGAACTTAAATGAGCAGCGTGCTACAGTGCAGACTGTGGACATTTCAGAATAACGGTCACGGTTTATATGGGATAGTTTATAATTATTTTTTCCTGGTCATTATGGTAATTTGTTTACACAACAAACTGCATTTAATTTAATGCATTTCATTCATAGTAAACTACCGTATCTTCTGTCACAGGAAGGAAAGACTAAGAATATTATTTGACACATTATTCAATATATTTTACAAGTATATTATAGTTAAACCTAAAACCATAAAAAAAAAAAAAAAAATCTTCATTAGTTGAAATAAAAAAATAAGAAAATATAAAAAATGTAAACTTATTTTATTTCACATAGATTCCAAGCTTTGGCTTAACCTGATGTACTAAAATAACTAAAACAGAAATAAATAAACTATAACGACGTTTAAATACAAAAACGAAAAGATAAACAAAAAAAAACTTTTAACTAACTAAAATTACAATGAAAGCAGAAAAACTAAAAAAAAATCTTATCTAATATTTTTTTTTTTTTTTAACAAACTGTAATACTACCTCAATGATAAGAGTGTCAATCCCTGAAAAGCACTGAATTTAGCTGTCTTTCGTGTCTTTTTGCACTTAAACGGTCAAAAAACAGCTGGTTGTCTTAAGTGAACAAACAGTTTGGAGAATATCAGATGTGTATCAGTGTATTGGATCTGTGTATTATTAGAGAAATGCTTACTTAATGCATTACAATTTAACTAAATTAGATTTTAGTTGACTAAGTCTACTGTACATTTAGGTCGACTAAAATCTTATGATATCTAGTCAACTAAAACTAGACTAAAACAAACAATTTCCGATGACTAAAATATGACAAACTAAATGGCATTTTAATCAAAAGACTACAACTAAAACTAAATCAAAATTTGCTGTCAAGATTAACACTGCTTTCTTGTATAATTTCTTATATAAAACAGGCAATTAATAGATAAACAAACCCCTCTGTGGCAAAAACCACCAGAATATATAGGAATAAAACTGTATGTTAAGTGCTGATGAAATGGAGACTGGCACAGTGCAGGAGAAAAAAACACCCATTTTGAGAAAACGGCCTTTAAAGATATGGACTTCAACTAAAATGAACAAATGCAAATGCCGATTTCAGAATGGAAAAGTTTGAGCAGGTACATCTGTACCGGCAACTCACAGGCACTCAGTTTGCGTATGTCCAAATGAATTGCTTACATTTACAAATTGAGCCTACAATAGCAGCAATAAGCCTTAAATAATTTCATTAAACATTTTTTTTTTTTTTTATTTCATAAGAGATTGTTGTTTAATTTAGATTTATAAATATATATTCTCATATCCATATATTTTGTTGTAATATCACAAGTAGTAATCTCAAGGTCTACAGGATTTTACATGATTCTTTGGTTATTTTGTATCATGGGTTTGGTGAAGTGTATAAAAAGACATTGTCACATGTGTACTTTACTTCTCACCACTGCTTCCTGATGGTTTAGAGAACAATTACTCACAGTTGCCCCCTGTCGTTTCAAATAATAGTACAACGCCGAGCGCGTCAAGTATGTGAATGTCTTTATTTACCCTGGGTAGCCTTGATAACTGGGGTAGGGTGGTCCTTGAGCCTGTGAGGGTCCAGTGGGTGCAACAGGTGGAGGATTAGTGCCGCTGGGAGCCATCGGATTACTGACTGGAGCTGCAGTACTGGCTGCCTGAGGAGTGATGCTAGGGGGTGGCGGTCTCGCTGGGGGCTGAGGCTTAGCCTGAGGCTGCTGCTGGTTCTGGAACAGAAATGCAAATAAGACTATTTTCTGCAATCAACATTATTATCTCTAAGCCTAACGTACATCTCTTTTTTTACACGTACATTAGCGCAAGTCAACGCACAGCCTTTCAAACTCTACTTCATTTGATAGCATGTGTGAACACAGGCACTAGAAAGAGTCATCCTTGTCCAGTGTCTGTGCTTTTTCTCTCCAAACGTTATGTGATAAAAATGTCTTTGTACTCGTTTAAACTAGATTTACGGGAATCTTTTAATCCCCTCACACAAGTGCTTGGGTGTCTATTGTTTTTGCCATCTTCAGTAGTTGGTTGTTCTTATTCTGTCTCTTCTGTTTCTTTTCTGACTGTGAAACAACGGCTTGGGCCAGTGTTGCCACCTTGTGGACAAACAAATTGGTGCAAAAAATTCAAAGCGCACGTGCAAGCTCAGCATACATTGGTTAGAAAAATGGACAAACTTCTGAAGTTCACATCACATGCACTGTATGCATATCCTGGCATACAACATGTAAAAAAACAGAAGTATACAGTACCAGTCAAAAGTTTGGTCACATTACTTTTTTTTTGTTTGGATGTTTTCGAAAGAAGTCTCTTAGGCTCATCAAGCATGCATTTATTTGATCAAACATACAGAAAAAAACCCCAGTAATGTTCTGAAATATTACTACAATTTAATACTTTTAATGTTTATTTATTTTAATATACTCTAAAATATAATTTATTCCTCTGATGTCAAAGCTGAATTTTCAGCTCTTCAGTGTCACATGATCCTTCAGAAATCATTCTAATATGCTGATTTGATACTCAGTTATCCTCAATGTTGGAAACAGTTGTGCTGCTTAATATTTTTTTTGGAACTTGTAATACTTTTTTCAGGATTCATTGATGAATAAAAAGTTAGAAAGAACAGCATTTATTCAAAATAGAAATCTTTTTTAACAAGTCTCTTTTTATCAATTGAACATCCTTGCTGAAAGGTAATAAATCAGCATCTTCAAATGATTTATGAAAGATCATGTGACACTGAAGACTGGAGTAATGATGCTGAAAATTCAGCTTTGCATCACAGAAATAAATTATATTTTATATTTTAAAGTATATTAAAATAGAAAACCATTATTTTAAATTGTAATATTTCACAACATGTAATAATATTTTTGATCAAATAAATGCATGCTTGATAAGCATAAGAGACTTCTTTCGAAAACATCCAAACTTTTCACCGCACTGTACTTTAGGCTTTAGAACTCATGAGTCTGGGAACTCACAAACATGGTCCTGGGTGCAGGGGTCGGGCCTCCTGGGACAGGTGCAGGGGTGTTAGACTGGTATGATGGGACGTTGAATGAAGGAGCGCTCGGCTCACGAGCAATGCTCTGCTGCAGATCCCTGTCAATCAAACACAGAGTATAAGCCAATCACAGTCCTTCAGTAAGAAAAAAAGGCCTTGATGATTTGTTAGTGTGACATACTTAAGCAGTTCATCCCTCTCAGTTTTGCGAGCGAAAACGATGTCGCTACACTTATTTTGAAACTTCAGCAAGATTTCTGTCAGATCGTTGTAGAACTGAAAGAAGAGAGAGACAGCTGAGTGACATTGTACAGACTGTGCATGTGTACGGAACTAATATTAGTGCATGTGATAGTTACTTTAGTGCCCTCTTTGATATTGGAGCTGATCTCTATGTAGCTATCATGGGCTGCGGCGAGCTTCTTTAACACATCCTCTCTGCTATTAGCCTCAGAGTTGGACTGCTTCAATGCTGAAAACTCCTGGTGAGACACCTGACACGAGAAGGAAAGCAATTTTAAAATGGAAAAGAACTCACCACAGTTGCAGTAGCAACTGCTACATTCAATTTAAATTTAAAGTGCCCCTATTATGCTTTGTTTTGGTGAAATATTGGTGGAAATATTGCTCATGTGTGAGTGCATGTGTGCACCTGTATCTGTGACAGCAGTTCCTCCTGTCTGCGTAAATTCTGCTGGACACGTTGTGTGTGAGAGCCGTAGCGTGTGTCCAGCTCACTGGTGGTCAGGGCCTCCTCGTTAATGGCGCCATCTTGAGCTAGTGCGGTAAGGAACTTTGTGGTCAAGTCAAAGGTCACCGCCTTCACCTCTCCCTCCAGAACTTCCCGTTCCCTCTTCACCTCTTCCAGCTGTGCCAGCTGAGCTCTCAGCACGTTTACCACCTGCACAGAAGGATAGTATTGCGGTTTGGTCAGGGTTAAGGCCCGTTCACACCAGGAAGGCTAACTATATTAGCGTCCACACCAGCGGACAATATCGTTCTGTTTATTCTAAGTGTGCGCTGCAGTTTTGTCATCTGCCACTTCAAATGCTTAATCTCTTTAAAGCAGGATGGATTCTGATTGGCTCTCAATGTTTTTAAATCGCTCATCAGCTGGAAAAAAAATCGATCTGAAAGTGATTTCAACCGTTCTCCAAGTTTCTCTGTGCAGTTATCACTATATATATTGTGGTGTGAACTCTGCTATTCTTAACAAATTTATTAGACCACCACCCAATGTAAGGTTTGTGGCTAAACTAACAGTATTGATGATTACCAAAATCATTTTTATGTTTCTGTAATGGTTAATTCACACCAATATGTGTAAGCTATTTACTCACTGTAGTGTTTCTAATGATGAAATATAATTATTGTAGTGATTCAATTGATTCAAAGATAGATTGCACAAAAGTTTCATCTAAAGCAAGCCTTTGGGAACAACTAGAAATTATTTGGAAGTCAATAACAGCAGAGACTGTGGCAAAGTACATAAAAACAAAGGCAAAATGCAAGCTGTCATCAAGGCCAAAGGAGGCCATACAAAATAACAATATAGATAGATTTTTTAGGTTTAAACAAGTTTTTGACAAATATTCCTAAAATATTTGTGTTTTCTCTTTATTATGACAGCTGGTCTAATATATTTGTTAAGCACTATTTATATATATTATGTTATATTATGTATTAATAAAATGAATACTAAAAATATAAAAAATAAGAGCTAATTCAAAATATTAATAACTAATTAATACTGGGTGAGATGTGTGAGTGTATCTATATGTATATACATTTTAATTCATTTTAATTTTAGTTATTTTGTAATTTTTATTAGTTTTTAAACTTATAGTATAGTAGTTTAGTATCTCTCTAATTTTCAAAGCTTTCATCAGCTATTTATAGTTTATTTTATTTCACCATTTTTTCAATTAACACTTTTTTTTTTTTAATAGTTTTCGTTAATGATAACAGAACTGAGCTCACCTCACTGCCCTGCAGAGTCTTGGCAGGGTTGGCAGATGGTATGGCGGCACTGAGCTCATTCTCTGGCTTGCAGAGCAAAGCAATCATCTCACAATGTGCAGTGTAACGCTCTTTTACCACCTGATCAGCCTGCACGGCTTTGTCCAGTATATTGCGAAAATTATTTCCCTCTGCATGAGATAAAAAGAGAGAGATAGAGTAAATCCTCATGAGCAAGTGATCCTATAGCTCTACTGGTAGACCATGACACTAGGAACACCAAGGTCATGAGCAGGAAACACACAAACTGATAATGTGTTTACCTAGAATGCACTGTAAGACTCGTTTGGTAAAAGCATCTGCTAAATGCATAAAAGGGGGTGTACCTGCTCTGAGTGATTTATACAGATCTCCAGAGGGAGTTCTGTTCCAGCGCTGATTGAATTTGGTTCTCAGTTCATTGTCTGTCGTTTCCTCATCATCTAATATCTTCAAGGACTGTAACACCAACACACAATATTTTTGTTCATGATACAAATTGGCATGAAGTGCAAGTACATACAGTTAGATGGTGTCATATACATTCAATGGGTTTTTTAGCCCATTTAAACCTGGAAATAAACCATTTTAGGATTTTGAAATAAGAAAGAAAGAAATCTTTATGGTTCTGTGATATTTGCAGGTCACTACACAAATTTGTGACACTGATCATGTGAACTCCTTTGTACAGATGGTCAGTGGTTTTTGCGTTCATCAAAGCACAAGATTCTCTTTGGTACTTTTCACTCAAATTGTTATACTGATAATGTTAATAGGTATTAAATGATGTACATTTAAAAAGAAAAAAATACAGAAATAGAAGCATTTTCACTAGTGGTCTTGGATCTTTCCGTATATAAAATGGCATGAAACAAATGGTTAATGTGTGCATCACCTCATCCAGGATCTCACGGTTCCTCTGCAGTAGTTCAGGGAGATCTCTAATCAGCTGTTCAATGCTCTGCAGGCCGCCCTGCTGAACAACAGCACGGCTCTTCTCCAGGATGGACTGAGGGACGGCGTCTCCCGACAGATCTTCTAGTGCGGCCGGCAAGTTCAAAGATGCTAACACCCTAAACGATCATAAGCAACCAATCAATCATTTATTTATCCACCAAAAACACTGTCTAAATGTGCTTAAAATTAGACCGCATATTCAGGTTTAATGAAAGGCGTTATGTGCATTATTTTAATTAGTGAGTAGTGCCTTAAAACGATTAAATACAGAGGATTAAGAGTCAGGGATGCAAACTCATCCGGGATGAAAAGGTGCGGGACGAAAACCTTTAAAATATCAGCTTTAACGTGGATTTACAGTCGATTTTATATGAGGATATAGAAAACCCAACCTTGGCTATTTATAGTTTTTTTTTTTTTTTTGGCCGATATATTAAAGCTGATAAATAATGGATTATTTCCTTCAGCTGAGACAACTTAGATGTGCACCGTCATCCATTATGGTTTTGAATTGCTTGAAATAGGATTGAAATCACTTCAATAAGGAAAATACAGTTAAGTGCAACGTGCAGCGCAGGTATGTCATTAAGGCTACATAATATTATAATGAGAACATTACAATTGTGTGCTTGGGACATTGTTTTTCAATGGTAAAAGTTTTGTTTTTGTAATCAGGCTCTCAAAAGTCATTAAAAAATTCTGATTTAGATTTATCGGTCAATATATCGGTTATCGGCTTTCAAGAAAAAAAGAATTTCATAAAGAATTATCGATTATCCGTATCGGCCAAAATTTTCATATCGGTGCATCTCTACTGAATAGTTCTCAATGTACATGTTAATGGAGTTTTAATGGAGTTTAAATGCACTCATGTCAGAGCAAATATATGCACAAACTAACACTGACCCATTGCAGAGATTTGTTGCTTCTCTCATGCTGCCAATCAGTCTGTTGACTGTGTCAGCCTTCCTGGAATTGGCTGCACTCACTGACTGCTGCACTGCCATCGGCACCATCTTCTCAAACAGATCTAAACAAAAAAATTGATTATTTGCATTATTTCATTGGATTTTTCAACATAAGAAAGAGGGAAATAACAACCCCCAAAAATTAAACAAATCAAAGTGAACTGAATGTCATGTATGCATCATTCTGACCTGTGAACTTCTGGCTGAGTGGTGTCTGCACTGCAGTTGCTTTAACCAGAGATGCTTTGCCAATGTGCTCCAGGTCTTTGACCTCCGGCACACGGTCATGGTAAATGAAGTCGTTGTCCTTCTTTGCAGCGGTGAGCGCACGACTGATCTTATCCGACAGATCCTTTACGTTAACATACTCGTCGTATCGGGAAGCTGCCGTCTTCACCAGCTCTGTGGCATGCTGCAAAACACACATGAGAAAGCTTAATGTCAACGTCCAATTAATGAAGTTCAAAACTGAATTAATAAATCAAACAATCGGGCAGCTAAAAATAAACAGTCTGTCCCACACAGACCAACACACCTGCAGCCGAGCAATCTCCTCTCCAAATTTTTTCTTCTGATTGGCCAAGGCTGACTGGTGCATCTCCGCGGTGGCCTGCATCATACAGTGCTTGGCGGCGAGGACAGGAAGCACTTCCTGGAAATAAAAATACTGACCAGGGAAAGGCAACCACAGCAATCACAAACGCCACGGCAACCACGAACCAACACCACGGGCAACCACAAACGAGCACAGACACACAGCACAGGGTGCAGGAAGAGAAAACAGAACAGCAAATCAGCACGCATCCTTCAGCAAACCCCAACCAAATCCTCACACAACGCTCATGCAGCGTTCACTCACAGATCAGTAGGAGAAGAAACAAAAGCTGAAGGCTTTGGGAGTGTGTGTGTGTGTGTGTGTGTGTGTATGTGGGGGTGACTAGCAGTCATAACTCAAATCTATAGACGCACGCATACAGGCAGTTAAGGGTGCTCCGATTGATCCGAAAAATCCTTTTAATAATTTGATCAGTGGCCTCTACAAAGGCCGATCAGTACAGATGATCAGATGATGCAAAACTGCTTTAAATTCACCGGTCTAGTCTGTTGTTAAACTGCAGGCCATGCTCGATAATAAAAAGAGTTATGAAAACTGTATTAAGCTGCGAAAGAAGTACTTTCTGAACTTTGAGTTCAAGCCTCAACTGTTATTTAAACACAGAAATAAGTAAAAATGCCAGATTTGGCAAGTATTCGCTTAAACACAGTTGTTTATGTCTTAAGTGAACAGTTGGGAAATAAATCGCATGTGTAACAGTATATTGGATCCGTGCATTCTGTCTTAAAGTGACAGCAGCCTAATATATTTGCTGCCGTCTGTCATTAACATTAGTCAAACAACAAAAGACAGAAAATTACTCACAGCTCTTTAGTAGATTTAGTAGGATTAAACTATATTTTATTTATACAGTAAAGACTATGCAGCGTTGTTTTACATTTGATTAACCTACTACCTATTGAAAGGCACAATATGTAAGATTTTTGGATTAAAATATCTTAAAATGATCCCAAGAATGTTTAGATCCGGAGAAATAAGCAATTTTAACCAGGACACAGACCGTGTCCATACATTGCCTATCAATGACATCATACTCGTGTTACCCTCGATTTCGGGTTTTATTTTGTTTTTGGTTTTAAACCATGGAAGACTCTTTAATATATTATGTGTTTTATTAGACAGGTGAGCAACGGTTTGCATACATTCATCGACAGAAAACTAATCATGTTATATAGCTCAACACAGTAACTCTTATTATTTAAATCTTGTTTTCTTGATTTACCATGAGCACCATGTTTCACCATGCCTAATATCGATCTAGCTTACTGCAATGTGCAACAAGTGTCTCATAGCAGCTGCCGAATGAACACACAGAGAACACTATAACAACTTTAAACACTCAGATGTATCTAATATGATAAACAGCGCTGCGTTAACCCTCATACACTTGACCAGAAGAAGCGGAAGCGGCGACTGTGGCATAATAAAAGTCCCTCTGCTCTCGAGATGTGTGTCGTGCTCGTCTCTCATTAGCAATCGCTCCAACAATAGCATTAGCTCATTCATTAATATGATTTCTGCCCAAGTCTCATTGGATTATTTTCCACTGGCTGCAGACATGAAGACAACACTTCCCATCATTCAGCGAAATCAAGGCATCATCAAGCTACGCCTTTGTTTTGAATAAGTGGTGAAAATTACATATTGTGCCTTTAATAAAGACTTTTTATTATTATTATTTCACAGGAAAGCTATATTTGTTAAACTCTAAGCTGTTACTAATCTCCTCTAAGAGAGGAAATGTAATATGTTGTTACATGTTGCTTGCCAATAAATAAAGAGTTGTCAATTCATTATACTTTCTCATTTTTTAATTTTAATACTTAACATACCTTTTTATTGTTAAAAATAGTTAAATAACCCTGTGGGTCTATTTGAAGTCTTCTATTTCTCATGTAGTATTATTTATTTCAGTGAACGGTATCATACGATACTGCTTTTAGTGATCCTGATCGTAGCACCCTTACAGACAGTGATTGCTGCATGCAGTTTGTGTGGATTTTTGACTAACTGTCTCTAGTGACCCCTAGTGGACCACTTCAACCACTTATGTGTCTGTCATGTGTGATGGCAGCTGCACATACCTTGGGCAGATTCTCTTTGTATTGACATTGCTTAAAAGCGTCGCCGTAGTAATCTGCCGCCTGGTTGGCAAGTTTAGCAACAATGGCGTCCTTCATCTTATCTGTGAGACGAAACCAAGGACAATTAATATTGTGTCAACTACAAGCAAAAAATGCACAAACATAAACACAGACGCACCAGCAGTGGCCTTGAGAACGAAGACCTCCTGTGCCTGGCTGAGCATGATCTGACTGAGTGTGCCCACCGTCTCGGGGGAGATGTCCATGGTGGGCTCTCGATTCAGTGCAGACAGCACCGTATCCTTTATATGAGCAAATGCACCACTCGCCAGCTGGAAAGAGACCCACAATGCTCAAAACATTTTTCTCTCTCTCTCTCGAATGTCTGTGTTGTTGGAAGATTTAAGGTCAAACTCAAACCTGGTAGAACTTGGCGGCAGTCTTCAGTCCCTCGTCATTGTCGAGATTCTGCTCAGAAGCGATCTGACTGGCCAGCGCACCCACATTAAATAACACGCACGTCTTCTCATAGCCCACACTTGCCAATGCTGAAACACACACAGGATAAACCACACAAAGGATTAAGCTGTTATGTTCTTTTATGCAAACCTACATTTCATTCCTTTTTATTAAAGAGGACTTATTATGCTTTTTTACATGTTCATCTTTCTTTAGTGTGTATTGTTTCTGTTTGAGCATGAAAAAGGTTTGCAAAGTCCCTCTAGCAGGAGTTATTCTCTATATCAGTGTCACTTTTTCTGAACTCCTTCCATTGTAGTCTTGAGTTTTCTTCCGGGAACGAACACAACACAATATTCCTCATTTAAATAATTCCTGCTCAAGGCATATGCAAATAAAGAGGTGGGGCCCGGTTGAGTTAGTAGTGTGTTGAAACTTGCGGTTATGCTAAGCCATTTCACTAACCATTTCTCTAATAACAGTATTAGTACTTCATGAAGTGAATAACAAGTAACACTGTGATCATTAATTTAACATGGATATACAAGGCACTTGTCATGATTTTTAAACGTTACAGGCCAAACACATAAAACAATTACCAACAATGTAAATAAAACTAGGACACTCTATTAAGAGTTGTCAAAAATTTGAAAAATGTGACACTTTGAGGGCTGTTAAACAGATTCGTAAACATCTCTGATTGGCCATTGTGTTCATGTGCTTATCAGATATGTCTGTGATTGCTACATTGATCAATGCTTCAAAAACTTTGCAAATAGTCATCAATGACGCTTATCACGAGTGCTTACACAGATACTAGGGCTGTGCAATATGGACAAAATAATCATATTGCAATTTTTTTTTAATGAATATTGCAATTGCGATGTTGTTTGTGATTTTGGCTATTGTTTTTGCTTTTTCAAATTTGCTACATTCTAAATGTATTCAGTGCACAAGAAGTGCATAACGAAACATTTCACAATTAAATAACATGGTATTAACAGCTTGATAAACAGAGATGGCATCTTTTGTCGAGTGTTTGTATTAGTCTTCGGAAGCCGTATTTACTGAGGATGTCCGCAGGCACCATGTCTTTGCATATATGCCGTTTTGATCCTTTTTGATGATGCTTGCAAATGCTTGAACGATGGGTACTTGTTCAGTTGGTTCAGGCTAGCTTTGAGGTGCGCTTTTATTAGTTTCAATGGACTTTGTCGATATGCATTAATCATACAGTTTTTTTATGATGCTGTTTTAAGTGCTGGAACATGTTTGTTGTATTGCCCGGTTTCGTTGCAATAATCTCACAGTTCTTGCAAACTACCTTGCTCTCTTGACACATCCTCTCTCCTGAATCCAAAATATTCTGAATTAAAATATAAATAAATTAATAAATAATATTGCAGTCTTATGTGATTTAGATATTGCATCGCGATTGCAATTAATTGCACAGCCCTAACAGATACACACGGGACTGTTTGAAAGCAGGCGTCTATCGCAGACCAGTCCGCTGATAGACACCTGCTTTTCACCTGCTTTCAAACTCTCTAGCTCTCGCTTTCAACTTCAAATTCTCCCGTGCGTTGATCATTGTAGACAATCACAGACATATCCGATGAGCACATGAACACAAAGGCCAATCAGAGGTGTTTACGAATCAACAGCCCTCAAAGCTTCACATTTTTTAAATTTCAGTAACGATTGGTACTTTTGACAACTCTACCCTCTATATTGAAAAAAGGTGCACATCTGAAAAATGAGAAGTAACATGTAGTAAGGAGATATGCAATAGTAAAAAAAGTGTGCAATGGGTCATGTGAAATAAGAGTAAGTAATGTAAGTAGTGTAGATAACATTATTTATGTGCAAAGATCAATTATTATTTTATTAAGGGATCCCAAGCTTTTCTTTCCTGGATTAGGTGCCCGTCTCTATTTCTAATGGGTCCACATTTTCCTTGAATATGGATGACAGAGATATGATATTTATTGATGCATACTCCAAAAACACTTACACAATCATTTAAACACTATATACAATTTCTTTCAAGTGATATCTGAATCTGCCCACAGCTTAAATTCCTTAAAAAGAATTTACCCATAATGCACTTTTGCCATGTAATCGAAAGTACAAGTATCTAACAATATACAGCACAAACAAATTATTTTCACCTGGCATGCATTTGTTTGGAAATCATGTATCAACTCACCAAGCTTGACTGAGCCTCCAAAAAGTGATCCTTTATCAAAAGCATCTTTCCATGTGAATGTCAGACATAACTGGGGAAAAAAAAAAAAAACATTAAATTACGTTATATGCTCAAATTACTCAATAATATAATAAAATTAGTCATTTATTAAAAAAAAAAAAGTCTGATTTTGAATTTATAAATGATACCTCTGGAAAAGGAAATTTGGGTTCAATCGCACAGAGCTGATCATAATATCTAGAGGGGAGAGAATTAGAAAAGAACTGTTAAAATACAAAGTGTGGAGAAAAACAATGTTGATTCTTTAGATTGAACACTAAAAAATGGTGTCGAATGGCCAACAATAAGATGATAAGAAACAATTTTTATTCAGATTTTTATTCAACAATAAGAAACAATCAGAAATTGCTAGTCATTTTCACCAATAATTACAGCAAGTAGCATTGACGTTTTGAAGTAAAAAGACTAATAGTATTTTCCTGCAAAAACATACTCTAATAGTCTTTGTTTTATTTACAATGCATAATAATAATAATGACACGAATAATTTAGCCATGACAGCATTCTCATGTGACCCTGTCAATCTGAACACAAGAACCAACTGACGTAGCTGAAGTTACTCAACCTCATCATTACAGAACTACTGACACTTATCAACAACATTTCCTTCCTGGAAGGAAACAGGAGCATTTCCCCACATCACTACTGGTCCATATTTATTATTATATCTGATATTTCTTGCCTTTCGGCACTATAAAAAGAACATGTCTGTTGACTCAAGAAGGGGAATACCTCTTAAGGGTGTCGTCACATACACCAAACACCAGTCTAACTAGGAGCTACAAAGCAGGCCATTCATCTCGACCATTCACAAGGCTACAAAACAGCAAACAAAAACCTGATTCCTATAGCAACACATGGCTCATTCACTTCCCAGATGGTGTAAGTCCCAGCCGCTACATTAACTCAACTACATTAAACCACAAAGTATGTGCAGAACGTAACCACAGACTGGAGAAATAAGGTCTATTTTTAATATGAAGACCAGGGTATTCCAGAAAGCAAGGTTACATTATATAGAAAATGGCCCAGATGTGAGATGAGAATATTACAAATATAATAAACATTGCTTTATGTTATAATAGTGCTTATATATATATATATATATATATATATATATATATATATATATATATATATATATATATATATATATATATATTATATATATTCATTCTTTTTTTATAACTATAAAATAAAATAACACTGACAGAATTGTCTCCATATAAAATACATTGTTCATATGTCTTAAGGTACTCAGTGAAGTCAAATTAAATGAAAGTAAATTTATTTTTGACAACTTCCCAATTCCTTTACAATAAATATTTCAGTATAGGCCCAAAAAAGTGGATTTAAACGGGAGAAATAATGTGCTGAAAGCATGAGACAGCAAATTTGGCTTTTGTTTAACAAATTAACTAGCCATTTCCTGATCTCTTCCAAAGCTCCAACGTTCAACTTCTGGTTTACAGATAAAGTAATAAAGCATGTAACCCTGTTATAAATATTTCCCAAAATAATACTTCTACGTCACTCACACCTGTATCCACCCCAGACAAATACATGACGTAATGGAGCATACTGCGAACATAACTGCTTAAACAACTAGGAAAATATAGTATAAACAACTCAGAAGTATTTTCTTCTTTATTTCAGTCATTTGCGTCGAATTATATATTATTAATTTAGTCAGTCTGAATGACACACCTGAGTCACGCAGAACCAGGAAGCCGGTGACGTATGATAAATGGGCAGTTGACGCACGCATATAACGTGTTCATGGACTTTTATATTCATCATTAAAATTTATAGTAATGTAATATTTTAGATACTGTAATTTGTCATCGCTTTATGTTTTTCACAATTTTAATAACCTTTTTGGGACAACTATTTAATTTTGAATGGTCATTGGGTGTGACAAATTAATTTTAAAAGTATTCATAATTTTAAAACAATATCAGTATGCAAAATACTAGCTATTTTTATATATATATATATATATATATATATATATATATATATATATATATTAATATATATATATATATAGTCTAAAATGTCTACTTTTAGAGAGTAACGATAGCATGTCACACCACAGGATGTCAACTTCCCCAAAAGAACTGAATCTCTGCCCAAACTGCTTAAACCACATACCGCCTTAAACACATATGTACACTAAAACACTAAAATGATGAAACATACTAACAGTAGACGTCAAAAAACAACCGATTAAAGCAACAAACAAGACAACCAGCACGAACAACACCACCAGTTTACGTTTTATATTTCTATAAAGCAAATGAAAAAAGATAATGTACTGATTTTAAGTCACCAACGGTAGTCATCACTCTTGACTAAACTATTTTTGCTAATAAATAAACGACGTTAGCTAGCTTCATATCGACAGCTTCTGCTATACGCTAAATGAAAACAATCAGCAAATTATATAGATTAATTAACAATCTACGACACTGGCAGCAGAAATGAATACCCAGTGAAACTTCGCAATCAAGTTGTCTTGTTTCTTACCGCAGCAGGATTTCCAGCGAGCTCTCGTGTTTGTCCAGCGGCCTCCCAAGAGCACTTTTACGGAGCTTATTGAGCTCATCCACGGCACGGACATACTCCGCTTGCTCCTCACCGGGAGGATACGTGGCCGTTACAAATTTCAGCAACGGTTTCGCCAAGTCCACCTCTGAGGACTTTTTCAACGGGACAGAAATAAACGTCGCCATTTGGGCCCGCGGGAACGACACAGTTCTAGTGGAAAATGAGAACACTGCAGACGGACAAAAACAAAGGCAGAGCACTTCCTGGTTGTCTTGAGTGCGTCATCGCGTCAGATGTACTGTCAAAAAGTGACGCATGCGCATTCGAAAACAGTTCCTGCACTCGCGGGTGTAATCGTTACATAAATTCTGTAACGATTCTTTACACGTAACGCGCTAAATATGTAAATAGCGTTTTATTTCCATGTTCTTTCACAGGCTCGTGTGGAACTATGTTTTATAGAGAGATTATTCAGAGTCATATCTGCTGATACCCATGGTTTGCCTTTTATACCTTATTTTTTGAATGATAGGCTAATGTTACTTTTATTGTAATCAAAGATAGAATAACACAAGACGTGTCACTCGTATTATTATGAACGGGAGAAAGAGCAACGCGCAATATGGCGGAATAAGTCCCACCTTCTAAATAAGAGCAACAAATCGCCGATTGGTAAAATCATCACGTCACTGCAGCAGCTGTTCCGGTTTCTATAGAAACAGTCAGACGCGCGCCTCCGAAATGAGGCACGAGACGCGCATTTACGACTGCGCATGCGCATTAGGCCTGAAAAATACAGTTTTTTTTTTTTGTCATATTCGAGTGTTTAGAAACAAAATTCATGAGACAGTTGTTGTCAGATTTCATTGGTGATTTCAAATATGAAATTTAATCGAAAGCTTGGTGAACAGCTTTAGAGAATATGTTTCCCCATTCAAAGAGATAGGAGCTGCACTTGGATGCCCGAGAGGCGTTTCAAAGATGGCCGCCGAGTGAAATGACTTGACCCTTTAATTGACCCTTCGCTGGGAGTTTGTTTGACAACCGATCTAAGCACTCATAACACCGAATCCACCATTTTGCCCGACAAAGCAGTCAGGAGTTAGAAGATTAACCTCGGTGGACTTGAACTTGAAAAATGGTGTGTAATGACGTCTTTCCGCGTTTTAAACAACATTCCTTCTGATGTTCATTCATGTTTATTTGATGCTATTAATTAACTAGTAAAGAGATGATTGGTTCACGAGCCGCTTGAGCTGAGGCGCTACAACGATCTGTCACGACACATTACAGAGCCACAAAATTTTTTTTTTATTGTTCAAATTTCTTAAAAAAATAAAATAAAATTGAAAGCTGGGACTTTGTTTAATATCATATGTAACCTGCTCTGTCTTGTCTGTCGACATGTTGTCAGTTTCCTCTTTGCTCCGCGATGTATTTTTCACTCTGTGTGGAGTGACAGCGCCATGGCTTGTCCGACAAAGCAACAGTAACTAAGGGGGGCGGGTCTTTGTGAAGGGTCAATTAATAATTAATCATTATATTTTGAAAGAAATACAAATAAAAACTTTATTTTGTCCATTTCATCAACTTGTTTCAGAGTAACTGGTATCAGTTATAAACAAACGCATTACTCAAATTAATATTAATAAACATTAACTAAATTTTGAAGATTAAATTAATACTTCTTAACTTTATGAATGTTATTAATATAATTACTATTAATATTGAACATCAAAGTGGTTTCTTAGCACTTTCTTTAAACAAAGCATAAATGCAGTGCATTTTCCAGCCTTCTTTTGATTGATAGCATATATCAGCCCTGACTATCAGCTGTTTTTATAGAATTTATCCAATGCTAAAATATTAGAGATGGGGTAAGATGTGTCATTGTAAACTTACCTACTCTATAGCTAAAGCCTTGAACTATTGAATTCCTATATGGATCAAACTGGGAATTTCTCTTAATTTCTGAGACCATTGTCCAATTGCTAGAGAATTTTTAAATAAAACTAAAAAGTGATTCATAGGTTTCAAAGCTAAAGAATTTATCCAATGCTAAAATATTAGAGATGCACTAATATATTGGCCAATAGTGTGATAATTTGCTTTTATCGGCCGATACTGATTATTGGCCGATATATTGGTGCATCTCTAATATTTTAGCATTGGATAAATTCTATAGATGCGGCAAATTCAAATTTTTGCATTTAAATCATGTTTTTGCTGGGTCTACCGAAGCCTTTGGTCTAAACATGTGCCTGACAAGACTTGAGCTTTGAAGACCAATGAATCACTTTTTAGTTTTTATTTAAAAATTCTCTAGCAATTGGACAATGGTCTCAGAAATTAAGAGAAATTCCCAGTTTGATCCATATAGGAATTCTGGTTCAAGGCTTTAGCTATAAAGGAGAGAGTAGGTAAGTTTACACGGACACATCTTACCCCATGACTTTCCCGTTTAGTCATATTTATGGAATATTACATACTGTCACCTGTAATTCAGAAGCTTTGATAAAGTGATAAGCATCTTTTTATTGTGACAAATCAATATGTTCTACATAGGTGTTGATTTGATTCTACAGAGGCGGTTTTTAGTCACACAATTACATCATAAATGTGTCAAAATTCCAAATGAGTCATTTTCTGATTTAATAAAAGATGTTTTTGGACTAACGAGGAAGTTTTCAGTTCTGAAACTTACTGGATGTTTTTACAATGACCTCTTACATGTCAAAAGATCAAGAAAATTTTGATTTCTCGATTCATGACCCCTTTAAAGTCACGTGCAACGAAGTTAAAATGTCTTTTCTTTCCTATTGTGACGTACATATCCCAATGAAACAGCTTCTGGAACAAGGAAATAAAATGTAGGGCGGGGCTTGATTTTATGGTTGTGGTTTGCTATTGGTCGATCTCATGTGAGTGACAGGTTGCTCCGCCCTCACGCCAGTAAACGCATCATCAGAGAAGACGCTGCAAGAGGGAGGGAAGTTATTTTGATTAAAGATTACAAAGGCACACGAATTAAAAATAAAGATGTGCACAAATAGATCTCATAATAAATACTGCAATATTTCATTGATTTCATGGTGACTAAATGCATACTATCACAAAATGGGATTTTGCATTATTAACTTTGTCTCATTCATGTTTATATTTGTTTTGACATATTTCTGAGCCTATGTTATAAATGTCATTTTACATCTGTAAAAATGTAATTAGGAGCATTATTTTTACAACTCATTTCTCCTTGCACATAAAACAGCTAATAAATATCACAATTATTACTTCTGATTATAGTAAATACTCCAGAGACAAAGTATGAAAATTATTTTTATTTTGGTACAGGCATTAATTGTGTACATCTCAGCACCCCTTATGGAAGAGAGGCTTCTTTAGACAGACAGTGACATGAGGGCACCATGATCATCATCACGGAAACGCAGAGGACAGTCCGATCTGAGGAAGAGAACAACACACCTCTCTGTGTATTTAGACTTTGATCATTTGTTCAACCTGGAAACATCACATACACCAGAAGTCTAAGTGAGCATCCAACGACAGCAAGGTATCAAACGGCGTGACATTTTATTGTGGTTTCGGTTTCAGTGCAGACTTGGTCATTCCTTTTTAATTTTTTTTGTTTAGTTTGTTTTTTGTGGAGAGTTAAAAGGAGTCAACATTCTTACAACCATGCTCCTCTATATAAAGTGGCAATAATAAGCACAGTACATGCCAAAGCACAGCTGCCCGATACATGACTACTGAGTCAGTCTCTATTCAAGAAAGAGAAGAAAAGAAAGAAAAAAAAAAAGGCCGGCTGACCACAGCCATGACGGCTAGCTCTAACTGGAGCAGCTGATGGTAAACCACATGTGCATTGAAAAAAGCACCAGTCAACATCATATCCTAGGCCAAAAAGTTACAAGATAAAAGAATGCAAAGGCATTAAGGGAAAAGTAATTAATGGAGGCTCGTGATTGTGCTCGTTTATCAATAATCGTGTTATAATCCGTGCCAGGAGCTACTATAAAGGGCAGTAATAGTTCCCAGGCACAGAAAATATGAAGCACAACCATCACAATCTAAAAAAATCCCATTATTCTATTTTTATGACACTTAATTCAACTGGATTAGCACAAAGTAAAATATAGTCAACAGAAATGATGGCACCAGAAACGATTGGTCTTGAGAGAGGAATTGGAAAAACGATATCAGCACTGACGAGAGTAGGATACAACCAAAACTTCTCACAAGTCTCACAACCGAACTCAAACTCAAGGAATTATTTCATCCAGACAGACATAAAGACGTCCTGCGCATGCCTAAGTCAGGACGCGTTTCCCCACAACTGAAAGAGAGGCCGTCACTATCTACCGAGGGGTTCCGATGGCGTCCGAAGGGGCAGGCAGTGAAACGGTTGACAACTCACAGATAAAAGGAGAACAAACTCAAGTAGGTACTGTACGTTCAAAACTAGCAAAGTGAGGACAGAGTCTGAGCGCAGCCGTATCGTGGCGCCGGATGCTCGGATTCTTCCACGCTTAAGTAAAAGTGGTCACAATTCTCCTCCACTTCCTTGCGGTTTCCGCTCACCTCCATCCCCTCCCGATTCAACCTTTAAAAACTCACTCGCACACATACGTAAAAGCCCACCGCTTGCACACACTGGCATCAGTTTAAGTGTTTTCAATATGAAACAATTTACACACTGAAGTCAGATTCTAACAGTTAGGAGGCCCTGCCCAACCCCGGCTATCGCTCTCTCTGTCTCTCTCCGAAGAACGAGAGAGAGATTAGGAAAGGAAGAGAGAGGAGGATGGAGGGAACATGCTCGATGCTCAAGAGCGGCAGTATGGAGCCTTGTGATGTCAGCAGCTCTACTTCAGAACAAGGTGAAATCCATCAGTGGTGTCATCTGAGGAAGAGCACAAGTCAGAGAGATGATGTGGAGAACGAGAAAAGCATTTTAATGAAACTTTTTTTTTTGGTGTTGTTTGAAAATGATTCACCTTGTATTGTGCTGATGATGAAACTGCTCTCGTCGGGGAAGTTATAAACCATCTGTAAGCAAAAAAAGTTTCTCTTATATATAATGAGGATATATTTAAGTTACTAAGGTCTTGTTCATGCTACACAGGCATCTGATTTGTTATTTCAAAGGGAACTTTTGTAAGTGATTCAATTATATTGATTTGTTCAAACAATGTAGTCAATATCATTATTTCTATAGCAATTTGTAATTACTTTAATATTAAAATATAATACAGTAGCTGACATTGGATTTGTAAGAATGTATTTTTTTGTTATTAGCAAAAATAAATAAAGAAATTGCAGCCTGTCTTAATAAATCCTATTATTTATATGATGTACACTACTGTTCAAAAGTCTGGGATCAGAAATTAACACTTATTCAGCGAGGACACATTAAATTGATAAAAAGTTAAATTAAAAGCATTTATAATGTTACAAAAGATTTTTATTTCAAATAGATGCTGCTCTTTTGAACTTAATATTCATGAAAGAATCTTGAAAAAAATGTTTTTCACAAAAATATGAAGCAGCACAACTGTTTTCAACATTGATAATAATCAGAAATGTTTTTCTTGAGTATCAAATCAGCATATTAGAATGATTTCTGAAGGATCATGTGACACTGAAGACTGGAGTAATGATGCTGAAAATTCTGCTTTGATCTCAGGAATAAATTACATTTTAAAATAGAAAACAGTTATTTTAAATTGTAATAATATTTCACAATATCACACTTTTTACTGTATTTTTGATCAAATAAATGCAGATTTATTTGATCAAAAATACAGTAAAGTGTGATATATATATATTGGTTCAAAAATACAGTAAAGTGTGATATATATATATTAGTTCAAAAATACAGTAAAGTGTGATATATATATATTAGTTCAAAAATACAGTAAAGTGTGATATATATATATTAGTTCAAAAATACAGTAAAGTGTGATATATATATATTAGTTCAAAAATACAGTAAAGTGTGATATATATATATATATTGGTTCATGCTGTTCCAACAATACATGATGTTACCATTCACAAGACAAATCAGTCACATGATGTTTCTCACTGATATGACCCACTTACTCATGGCAAATGATAACAGAACAAAAAAAAAAGTCCACAGTGAAGTGTGTTTTATCTGGGGGATGATGCAAAACATTATTCAAACGAGGAGACATGGTTGGCCAACTTATTAGCGCCACCTGATAACAGGAAGAGAGAAGAGATTGTTTCAGGCTGCTGTCAGAATCTCTGAAGCAGGTCAGTGTTTACCTGGTCACTGAGTAGTATGTGTATCCCTGTCGGCCCCTGTTTGTAGACTTGGTTGATGTGGACCAGCGGCAGCGCCAAGACACTGGAGATTTTCCTAGTAAGCTCACAAGCGGTCATCTCCTCAAGGTAAAGCGCATGGTAAACTAAACAAACACAGACATGCTTTAAAACAATATGATG
This sequence comes from Chanodichthys erythropterus, assembly GCF_024489055.1. Classification (NCBI taxonomy): domain Eukaryota; kingdom Metazoa; phylum Chordata; class Actinopteri; order Cypriniformes; family Xenocyprididae; genus Chanodichthys; species Chanodichthys erythropterus. The sequence continues at coordinate 19,489,513 of NC_090235.1, forward strand.
ACAGAGGATTGATCACTTCACAGGAGAAAACCTAAATTATTATTACTGTGTAACAAGGACACTAAAATAAAGTTTTACATCAGGCTGTGATGCTATGTGATAAAATGGTAGTAAAAAGTATCGAATTAACAAAACCATCTGTGAATGTCTGCAGAATTCATACTTTTAGACTTTGTAAACTGATTATTGTCTTGGTAAATGAGTTTTGGTCTGACCACCTGTGCTACATAAGTCTGTTATTAGCAGTGGCTGTGGAGAGAACGGTGTTGGATGTGAGTTGTGGTCTTGTTGCCGTCAAGCCACATTTATTTATATAGTACTTTATACAATACATCAGGGTTAGTTCACCCAAAAATGAAAATTCTGTCATTTATTACTCACCCTCGTGTCGTTCCACACCCGTAAGACCTTCGTTCATCTTCAGAACCCAAATTAAGATATTTTTGATAAAATCCGATGGCTCAGTGAGGCCTGCATTCATAGCAAGATAATTAATACTTTCAAAGCCCAGAAAGCTACTAAAGACATATTTAAAACAGTGCATGTGACTACAGTGGTTCAACCTTAATGCTTTTGTTTCGAATCAGTGGTTCGGAGCACATATCAAACTGTGTATCAAGTCACGCCCCCCAGTGGTGAACCACTGAAATTTCCAAACACTTGACGTAACGGAGCTTCGTTTACTGAAATCACGTGACTTTGGCAGAAACAAAAGATTCGTAAAGCTTCATGAAGCAGTGTTTTGAAATCGCCCATCACTAGATATTGTTGAATAAAGTCGTTTTTTTGTTTTTTTTTGTGCACAAAAAGTCTTCTCGACGCTTCATAACATTAAGGTTGAACCACTGTAGTCACATGAACTTTTTAAATATGTCTTTAGTAGCTTTCTGGGTATCTGAAAGTGTTAATGATCTTGCTGTCACTGAGTCATCGGACTTTATCAAAAATATCTTAATTTGTGTTCTGAAGATAAATGAAGGTCTTTACGGGTGTGGAACGACATGAGGGTGAGTAAATAATGACAATTTTCATTTTTGGGTGAATTAACCCTTTAAACATATGATGTAAATGTATAAAGTACTATATAAATAAATGACAAAGATATTGTTTTTTTCTCATTGTGGCTTTTACTGCATGTTTATCATTTAATAGTTTGGGTTTGGTAAGATTTTTTAAATGTTTATTAAAGTCTTACCAGTTCACTGAATTGTGCTCATCATGCATTTATTGAACCAAAAATACAGTAAAACTGTAATACTGTGAAATCTTATTACAATTTAAAATAACTTTTAAAATTACATAAAATGTCATTTATTCCTGTGATCAAATCTGAATTTTAGCACCATTACTCCAGTATTCAGTGTCACATGATCCTTCAGAAATCATTCTAATATGATGATTTGCTGCTCAAGAAACATTTCTGATTATCATCAATGTTGAAAACAGTTGTGCTGCTCAATATTTTTGTGGAAACTGACTTTTTTCAGGATTCTTTAATGAATAGAAAGTTCAAAAGAACAGCATTTATTAAATATAGTTTTTTTTTCTGTAAATTAGTGCATGCTTGCTGAATAAAAGTATTATTTTCTTTAAAAAACTACCCCAAACTAGTTTGTCTCTCATGTCTGTCCAACAATTTTCAAATAGTTTAAATACTGTAATATAATAGCCAAATGTGTAACACTTATGCTCATTCTTATAATCATTAGAAAAAGGTTCATTAATGTTAATTAGTTTAACATTCCCAACTGTCACTGATAGAAAATAAAAGTAAAAAATAAATAAATAAAGTGTCAGCTTAAGGTTTTCACATCATGTGGTATATAGTGCATCAGGAAAAGGAAGTGAGCACATTTTGGTTCATCAATGACAGTACTTTGTTGAAAGTTCAATATGATTGATCAAGCAATTCTGTGTTGCACTGCAAAACAATAGATGCTCGGTGATTCTGGTATACTAGGAATGGATGTGTAAGTTTCCATGATTGATATTTACATACCAGGTATGGATGTGGGACTGCTGTGTTCGCCGTTTTTGCAGTGGCCCCGTTTCCCCAGCAGAGGGCTCTCGCTCTGAGACGCCTCCAGAGACACGTAGACCGTGAGTCTGGGACGCACCGCTCTGTACAGGAACATAAACACACACAATGTGAACAAAATTCTTCAGTTTACTCTTTCATAATTGTAAGAAAACAAATTTTATTTAGCATTACTTTTTTATCGTACCTTGATTTAAGTGCATTGTAGAGTCTGATTCCGTCGGCTGCTCCACAAATTTGGACTAAATCCTCACGAGTTAATTTCAGTAGATCAGAACCTAAGACGGGAAAACACTCATATCAAATCAATCAATCTCAGTATTTACTACTTTTAGTATAATGTTGAGTGTCTGTTAGGGCTGAGTATAGACATTTCACTATAGTGATTAAATTCTGATTCAGAAACTCCCAATGCCACTAAATTCTGATTCAGTTTGATTTCATATTGATTTCATGTCCATTTTGTTTACGTTTGGAAGAGATTCTCTGTCTGTTAATGATACAGGCAAGTGTTTCAGACTGATTCCATTCCATTTTTGAACCATTCATTAAAAGATCCAGTTCATAAGAGTCATTTGTTTGTGAATCAGAATATGTTGTACGTTTGTTTTTACGCACAGCTCATCAGCAGCACAATTAAAAATCGACATCCGGATCACAAAAGGAGACCGATATTTTTACCTTCATTTTTGCAACAAAAACTGTTCATGTGCATGTGTAAATACCTGAGAAATGGGTGAAAATACGACTGTATGAGTTGAATCTGTTCTTAAGGAGCCACTTCTGTGCGTCCTGTATAGAGGCTGTGGGACTCAGAGACTGCAAAAAAGTTCACAGATTTAAAGTGCAACTGCAATTTAAGGTGCAATTTAACGTGTAGTAATAATATTTTATGTAGTAATAAACTTTTTTTTTTTTTTTTTTTACAATTATGAACATCCACATCAGATTTAGTGCCAGATTTACTAACAACTTGTACCAGCGCAAAACCCTCATTTGACTTTAAAAAAAAAGTCAAGTTCTTTAATTTGCACATTGTAAATAGATCAGCTGCAGAACTATCCACTTCCATCTAGGGCTGCAACGATTAATCGTGATTAATCATTTGCAAAATAAAAGTCTGTGTTTATGTAATATATGTGTGTGTTCTGTGTATAATAATTATGTATATATAAATACACACACATACAGGTATAAAGTTTAGAAATATATGCATGTATTATAAATATATATTACATATAAACTAATATTTTATATATAAATGTAACATTTTTATTAAATATATACATGAATGTGTGTGTATTTATATATACAGTCCAGTCCAAAAGTTTGGAACCACTAAGATTTTTAATGTTTTTAAAAGAAGTTTCGTCTGCTCACCAAGGCTACATTTATTTAATTAAAAATACAGTAAAAAAACATTAATATTGTGAAATATTATTACAATTTAAAATAACTGTGTACTATTTAAATATATTTGACAAAGTAATTTATTTCTGTGATCAAAGCTGAATTTTCAGCATCATTACTCCAGTCTTCAGTGTCACATGATCCTTCAGAAATCATTCTCATATGCTGATCTGCTGCTCAAGAAACATTTATGATTATTTTCAATGTTGAAAACAGTTGTGCTGCTTTTTCTTTTTTTTTTTCAGGATTCCTTGATGAATAGAAAGTTCAAAAGAACAGCATTTATCTGAAAAACAAAGCTTCTGTAGCATTATACACTACCGTTCAAAAGTTTGGGGTCAGTAAGATTTTTTATTTTTATTTTTTTGAAAAGAAATTAAAGAAATTAATACTTTTATTCAGCAAGGATGCATTAAATCAATCAAAAGTGACAGTAAAGACATTTATAATGTTACAAAAGATTAGATTTCAAATAAACACTGTTCTTTTGAACTTTCTATTCATCAAATAATCCTGAAAAAAATATTGTACACAAATATTTTGTACAATTGTACACATTAAATGTTTCTTGAGCAGCAGATCAGCATATTAGAATGATTTCTGAAGGATCATGTGACACTGAAGACTGGAGTAACGATGCTGAAAATTGGTGAGCAGATGAAACTTCTTTTAAAAACATTAAAAATCTTAGTGGTTCCAAACTTTTGGACTGTACTGTACATAATTATTATACACAGAACACACACATATAAACTACGTAAACACAGACTTATTTTGCAAACGATTAATCACGATTAATCGTTGCAGCCCTACTTCCATCAGTGCTGTTATGGGATTGTGATCTCACGTTAATTTGCCCTGTTTATTTAATCTTGCACAAAACCTTCAGTTACATCAGTAGCCTAATAAAAGCTGATTTAGCTCTGGTCGGATGCAACATAAAAAGTACATCTTTAAGGCAAAATAGTAAAAATATGATATACAAACATGCGCTTACCTCCACAGACATGAGGCTACCAAGATCCCCTTGGTGGTTAGGTGAAGAGGACTCGCTAAAAACAAAAGTAAAAGCATTAGACAATGCATAACCGTGGTTGATGGCATTTTCTAAAGGAAACACAGAGATGCTTCACCTGTCTGGTACTGTGCTGCTAGTGCTGTAGGTGTTTGTGCTGGAGGTGAAGGTCGGTGTAGCTGCTGTATTGGGGTTGACGTACGCATTATCTGGCCATGGAGAGCACTACAATGGGAGAAAGAGAGATACGAGAGAGGTCAAAAGTGCTTCTAAATAAAAATGTTAGTGAAGAGCTCTGATGTCGGACGACCTGGCTAGGGCTGCCCCCGACAAAAGACTGGTGTTTGTTCATTTAAGCCATTAGTCGCATGTTTATAATGTTAATGCATGTGTAATATTTTATATTAAATGTAACAATGAGCCTTTAAAATATCAATTCTGTGTCAGAAAAAAAACAGAAAGGAGACTGTCTGAACATTGTAATAATTTATAAACAAACTACTGTTTTCTGAGGTTGAAGTTGACGACGCTGACTCTCATCTCTCTGCAATATAGTGGATGTGTTTATAGACACACGAACACTTGGATAGTGCACATTTATCTAGGGGTGCATCTCAATCAGCTCCCTAAGTCGTGAATCAGTATGTAATGTACACAAATTCCGGTACTGGTACGTACAGTAGGGACCCTGGCTCAATCCACATTGGGATACTGATAGTGACATGACAATGTCCTTGTTAAGATTGCACCGTCGGATGGAGGCCAGAAGTGACGAGGGAAACCGCCGAGTAAGGTTTGAGGGTGATTTATTGGTGCCACACGGGGAAAGTCCCACAATAAATGTGCAATAAAAAGTAAAATAAACAAAAACTGTACAATATTTACAATATATAACAAGATCAGCTAAATCCAAGAATATCAAACACCACATACTACAAATAGCACTCCTCCCGTACCATTCTAAAGGCATGTATACTTCACATACACACACATACCGGCTGTGGTAATGGAGTATTTTTTCTGCAATCAAGCCAACTCATCAATTAACGTTTGGTCGACTATTAGGGAGCATCCCTAGACCCAGCACACAACGATGAAGGAGACTGATCTACAAACCAATATGGACAAAGTTTTGGAGTCTGGTATGAGTGAACTGAACAGAGATGAGTGGGCGCTTACACTTCCTCTCTTGCTTTTGGCGATGGAATCTCCACAGTCTGCAGGAAGTGTCCGCTTGCTGGATTTCTTTAGCTCATGTTCCACAGCCTCCTCAATCACAGGCTCCAATCGAGTCTATGCAAACACACCCAAGTGAACACGTTAGTCAAACAGACACACAAGTATATTTCAATCAAGTTAAAAGAGCACAAAGGCTGCGTCCGAATTCGCATACTCTCTTTGCATACTTCACGACCCCTATCAAGTATGTTCAATATAGTACAAGTGCGTGTAGTATGAATGTAATCCGGACGTCATTCTCATGTGCCTTACCAGCGTCAGTTGCGTCGCTTCACTGTCATTCACAAATCCTCTCCCGTGGCCTCATGGGATAGTAAAATACCCATTGTATGCACATTTCAGAAGAAGTAGGTCACTCTTAGGCCTACTCTTTTAATGAGCTTCTTTTGTGACATACCATTTTTCGTCTACTATTTAGCAGGGAAGTATGCGATTTCGAATGCAGCCGAAGTCTTTTTGAATATTAAATACCTTAAAAAAAAAGCACATTTAAGGGCTCGTCCCTTCTTTTTTTTTAAACAACCAATTTATGCGTCACAGCCATGATTTGCTACTTGTATATATTCCTACTCTAAAAAGTTTAAATCTAATAGAAATTAATAGTATTTAAACTGTTTAAAAAGATGTACTTTGACATTAGGGATGCCACAGTGAGGAAATTGTCACACCGCTAAATAAACCGGTATTACTGATAACACCGAGGGATTGGAGAGGTGGAGCTATTGTATATAATTTGCATGCATCAGTATACGGGGAATTGAAATCGCTTTTGGATACGCATTCGCTTTCGAATTCGCGAATATTTTACAAGATAAGATACGCTCAGGATCTGTTACGCACCAAATCCTCTGTCCATCGTCCTGTCAGTCATCTCTTCTTACTCACATCATGTGAAATCTGACTCCTGCTGCACTGTGCTGCGACTCTGCAGCTCGTGCTGTATATGGAGCAGAGATGCTTTCAGTTTATAACTGTAGTGTCTATTGAACTGAACTTAATGATTTTTATTTCTATTAAAAAGCAAAACGGCACTAGTGGCGATGGGCGAATAGTGCAATCGGTGTACGAACACCATGTAACACTGACTACCGCAGCAAGCCTTTTTGACAGAAGATGAAGACTCCAGTCAGTTTATTTTAGGCCTCAGATATTAAATTCGACATAAAGTGATTCCTGCCATATGCTGACTGTAACATGACCAGCTGAATACTATTAACTTTATCTCAGCAACCCCTTATTATCAGACAGGTGAAACATCTATGAATAGGCTACTTCTACAATCAGCAGCCAACACTTTTTTTTTTTTCATCCACACCAATAGGTGTCAGTGTAAAGACCAAGATCACGGTCATATAATTGCGTAGGGAAACAAACAAGCCAACAAAATGTTACTTAAATATTCTTGCCTCTGACAAAATAGTGGTATCATAAGAGGGCTGGTATTTCTCTTTCTCTTGCGCAGTCCGTTTCTCCATCTTCTCTCTGTCCGTTTTTTGTTTTCTGTCTGCTCCCTTTGGCTGTTTATAGTAAGATATGAAACACTTTAGTGCATCCTGAAGACTTCAATGTCACATTAATGATTTAAAACAAGCTTTCTAACAACATAATCATTCAGTATAGTAAAAATAAGGGGGTATAAATTCAAACCTGAGGTCTGTAACCAAATATACATTTCCTTGTATTTGATGCATGCTTGCATGCATGTGACGTCACCTTAAAGACTTTGATCTGGCAGCTGGCAGAGTGCAGGTGCTCAGTATATTCTCCGCTTTCATTTTGTTTAAAGGTGTCGATCTGGATCCGGAATGGAACTCCTTTCTCTCCGCCGTGTTTCCGTGGGGTGAACTCTGTACTGATGCAATGAACCTTCAACGAGAGAAGGAAGGAAAGAAAGATAATTAATGTGGAGCACATGATCGCTTCCTGGAGCAGCTTTGAGATTATCCTTGGCATGCATTGCATTATTTCTGCACAGATCTGTTTTTGATCAACTCGAATTATATTCATATGTTTGAAACTTGATCAGACCCTTCCAAGGTCAAAAGATAATGTCAGTGGCCCAAATCAGACACATTAAGATCTTCTCAAACATGTCTGACTCTCTTGGCACAACATCTGCGTAGCTCCTTTGAATGCGAGAGAGATTTCTGGCCAATGAGATTGTGCTCCAGGCATGCTCTATTCATTAGCTACACCAAACAGCTGTGGGTACACCAGCTACAACTACACCAGTAAATGTCTAACTGTATATTTATGTGCCAACACTTAGTAATATTATACAGGTGCATCTTGCATAAGAAAGTCAAGCAGACAGCGAATGGATATTATTCAACCAATAGCATTTAATGTCCAGAATATGACTGCAACATTACCAAATCAGTCTAGATATCAATGTCAGTTAAAATTACACAATTCTGAATACTAATTTCCACCACAGCAAAAAATAACACTTATATAGAATAATAATAATAATAACAGTAATTTTTTGTTTAACTTGTGGTACTGTTTTTTGATTAATATTATAATTAGGGCTGTCGATTTATAATTTTTAACGCATTTAACACACTTGCTCCGCCCCAGTTGATTGATGATGAATATGATGCAGGGCAACAACTCAATACGTGAAGGAGCCTATAAAATGCAGTCAAAAAATTCTCTAAAATTCAAGATATTGGGGCAAAAATGCCCGTTTGAGTTTTTATCTCATATTAGATCAAATGAGTTAAGAAATATCACACGAGTAACGAGTGCAATATTACACAAATGCTGTTTTGTCCCAAATATAATGAGTGCAAACGCGATAGCATTTTATACAACCGTTCAGTAAATAAGAAGTTAATATTATGTTATTTTAGACTCAATATTGTCTGTTTTGTTCAATTTTGCCGATGAAACCGAACGAACCGAGGGAAACCAACGATTCAGCGGACCGTTCATAAGACTTCTTGGACTTGAAGCAGTGCTACACAGATCACAAACAGAGTCATCTGATCTCTACTTTGCTGTCATACACCGATCATTCTGTGTAGCGCTGCTTCAAGTCCAACATGCCTGAACCATTTACTTCACTTCTGAATGAATCAGCCATTTGAATGAATGACTTAATCATTAAGACATTTACCGCCACCTACTGGAAGTTTTATTTTTTTATTTAGAGTGTAATTTTATTTAAAAATTTATTTCATATTTCCATATTAAATAAAAAAAATTAAAGGTATAGCTCACCCAAAAATGAAATTTCAGTCATCATTTTCTCAACATCATGGTCCAAAAGTT